>NW_026652827.1:0-22544 GCF_009828535.3 Hylobates moloch
GAGGACTGCGGGGAGGAGACAATGTGACCGGGGAGCACCGGCCACTGGGGAGGAGATGGTGCGACTGGGGAGAACCAGGAGTGCTTGGAGGGATGCCCCAAGAAACGAGTTTCCATGCCCTGTGTGACAGCAAAGGTCCTCCTTAGACCCATCTTGTGCTCAATCTAGGACTGGAGTGCCAGAAACCAGACCTAAAGGCATTGGAAGGGAAATACAGAGATCCCAGCACAAGGAGTGAACAGTGAGGGGAAGAAGGAGCCTCTGAATAGGCCTGGAGACTGGAATTGCCAGTGTTACACATTTCTAAATTGTTTATCTGATGCTCTTTCTAAGAGGGAAGGCACTATCACTCCTGGATAAAGGCACAGTGTTACAACGTCCTTCTGATGGGACACTTGCCTGCTTTAGCTTTAACCTCACAGAGGGTGTGCTTCTGGCAATTGCTATGCATTGACCAGCAGTCATAGTGAAGCTGATACCAAGGAGCTGATTTCTTTGCCTCTGTCTGATTCCTTCTCAGAATTGCACCAAATATTTGCCACAGCTTCTAGCTGGAAGTAGGAATGTTGTTCTGAACAATATTATGGGGTGGCGGTGAGATGGACTTGAGAGGCATACCGGACTCATGACTCATCTCTTTCCCTGCATCCTCAGAATCCTGTCACATTACTCTTAATGGTCCAGAAAATACAAAGACTCCTTGAAGGATGAAAGAAGGGATTTGGTGAGCAGAGGAAACTATAGCCCACACTGTGTGCAGTGGAGGACCGGTGAGAAAGTGTGGGGGCTTATGGAGTGTTTCCAGCAGGGAAGAGGCAGGTAGAAGGCGCAGAGGGCCCTGGAGCCACAGCAGGCAAACCTCTTGGGAACATGAGACAAAATACTACACATACGAAGCCACATTTGTTCATTCTCCTTGCTAGCAGAATTTCATGAAGCCCCTGACTCAGTGGCTGAGTGCAGCCCTCCAGAAGAATGCCCTGAAGATAAGCAGGATAGAGCACAGGCTGCCATGTCTCTTGCCTAAATCACTACATTTTAAGAAAAAGATAAGTTCAATGATCCTACTTTTGCCTCTTCTTGTACATAAGACAATGTTCAAGAGGATTAGAGAATATGCCTCTGTAATCTGTAACCAGGTGTACCCAAACTTTGAGGAGATTCTGCTCCAATGTAACTTAGGTAATTAGAGATTACATAATTGCATAATGTAGTTAGAGATTATGCCTCTATAATCTATAACCAGGTGCACCCAAACGTTGAGGAGATTCTGCTCTAATGTAACTTCTGAGCACATGCAAAACCTCCACCGCCAGTATGGAAGCTGTGGGCTGCCACATTGCTTTGGAGCAGTCTAACAGAAATTCTGTGAAAGGCTCTCCTGGGTTGCAATCCTCAGTGAGACTTCTGAATAAAACTAACTTTAATTATCGAAAAGCCTGATTTTTTTCTTTCATTGACATGAACCAGTGTTGAGATTGTTGGCTCTGTCCTCCTTCACCCAGCAGCAGGCAACTTTGGGAGCGGGCACTTGAGTAGGAGGGTGAGGGTAGCCCCAGAAGCACTGGGGACCTCCCATGCATAGAACACTAATTACTGGCACACTCAGCCCAGTAGAATTCTCTCCACCTCCCCAGCCCTGGAGACAGCCTTCACTGCTTGCAGGTAACAAAGATAATGCTCACTGAAGGATCTCAGAGAACCCTAGGTCAAAGATAGGTATTCAAACAAGACACAAACAATTGTGAAAAAAGCCACAATTGAATACCGGCACCAAGGAAATAGAGTTAATTGAATGAAGAGATTTTATTTATTTATTTATTTATTTATTTATTTATTTATTTATTTAATTTTTACTTTTTGAGATGAAGTCTCACTCTGGCGCCCAGGCTGGAGTTCAGTGGCGTGATCTTGGCTCACTGCAACCTCTGTCTCCCGGGTTCCAGCAATTGTCCTGCCTCAGCCTCCCGAGTAGCTGGGATTATAGGCACAGCACCACCATGCCTAGCTAATTTTTGTATTTGCAGTAGAGACGGGGTTTCACCATGTTGACCAGGCTGGTCTCAAACTCCTGATCTCAAGTGATCTGCCTGACTCGGCCTCCCAAAGTGCTGGGATTACAGGCGTGAGCCACTACGCCCAGCCTGAAGAAGAGATTTTAGAAGAAGGAAATATCTCAAGAGGAAAGTATATCAAGAACAAGTGATTATAGAGATGAAATAATTAGATCTTGGCAATGAAAGATATGATTGTCAAAATACACTAAATAAATCAATGATTAGGATTAGTGTCTTGATAACATACATAGAGAATTAGTGATGTAGAAGAACAAGGCAAGGGATACTCCAGAATTCAGTGCAAAAAGATGGCAAGGCTGCTAGTTGTTTACCAGATTCCAGTTTCCTCTTGTTTCAGAGCACAAGGCTGGACTACATGCAGGTTGACATGGCCACGTGACTAAATTATGTCCAGTGAATGTGAGTGGGGGGTCTGTGTGCTGCTGATGAACTAAGGGTGTGCCTCCTCCCTGCTGTCCCGCTTCCCACTGCCTATAGCCAGCTCTGCAAGCAGGTGAGGATGGCACACTAGAGATATCAGAGAAATGGAATGGAGGGAGCTTTGAGCTAGTCAATGTCAAATAAAAGATAAAACAAAAGATTAGAGATGAACATCTAAATTTAAAACATTTTATTTGGAAGCAAGAATTGCAAACTGGGGCATACACATAGAGTGGGTAGTCTTAGGTCTGTCCAAAGAACAAAGAAAAGATGGGAGGTTTTACAAAAAGGATAAATGTTATGTATCATTTTGAAAGAAAGTTATTTTGCATTAGTAAAGTTTTGGAGAGCTGGTGACTCTGATCAGTGAGGGATGGTGGTGGGTAGAGTCACAGCAGATTGTTTCAGTAGCTGTTAGATAAAACTGGTTTCAGGTTACAACAGGAAGCTTCAGAAGTTGGGCTTGTGAAAAATGTAATTCTTGGAGCAAGTGCTATGTGCCCCAAGTAATTTTTGTCCCCCTGGGCCCTTCGGTTTGGATTTAGTCGGGTATAACAGGAATGGCCCAATTTGCATAATCTTCTTTCTTATGTCTCCCTTTTGATCAAGATCTTTCTCCAAACCATTGCTGATCAACCATACTGTCTTGGGAAAAGCTGTCTATCGCATGAAAAACATCAATTTCTCATTCTGGTGTGCAGTTTGAATGCCTCTGGTTATGGTATCAGGCCGTTTGGTGAACTTTCTGTGTGGCACATACATCAGGCATGAGACATGTTCCTTAAAATTTGTCTACTTTCAGCTTTAGGAATAGAACAGTTCATGTTTTGGTAATTTTATGAGGGAAAGCTGGATTAGAGGAACCCAGAAGAATTTAGGTCTATACTAGTCTATAGGTAAATAACAAGAACTCAGACACAATGTAGAGTTATCATTTATTAAGAGGTATATTATAACTTTAGAAACACAGGTTTTAAAAATTTTAACATTGACCACATAAGAACCTCAGATTTAAAACTTTGAGACTGTGAAGCCAAACTAAGGCAGACTTTAGATTTTGCTTACAGTTTTTAAAGTTCCTGTGCCAGGAAATGACAATTTTAATGTACTTATTGTAAGGCTGGTAACCCTTGAAGTCAGGCATTTTATGCATTCTTCAAATATGACATTTAAGTCAAAGCCTTGGTAATATAATCACCTGAGGTCAGGAGCTCAAGATGCACTTGGCCAACATGGCAAATCCCCATCTCTACTAAAAAAAAACACAAAAGTTAGCTGATCATGGTGGTTCTTGCTTGTAATCCCAGCTACTCAGGAGGCTGAGGCACAAGAATTGTTAAGTAGAGATGGACTAAAGTCCATTGATCTCAAAGTTAACAGAAACCTGTATTTAAGAGTATTTGTTAGAATCTTTTGCATTAATCTGATTGCAAATGTTTTTAGAGAAGAATTCAAAACTGTGGATGACAAAAACTTAGAATAGCCGTAGTTAAAAATCTGATGAAAGTTTATAACCAACAAGAAATTTAGTTATTTCTATTTTATATAGCATTTTAAGATAACCGGAATTATGACCAAGATATATTTCTATAAATTTGTTTATACTTTTTTCTTTTATTCTCATCTGATATTTTTATAAATTTACAGAATTTTCAAAACTTTCATATCAACAACATACCAATAAATGCAACTAAAAGAAGATCTAGTATCACTTACCATTTGACAGTGTTTCTTGTATGATTTACCAAATAACAGTAATCATTTAATATCCCCATCTACAAGATGAGGAGTATATCTCTTGAGACTTTCCAGGGGCCTGATTAGAAAAATCTCAAGGTTAATTCTAGGTCATAAAGACTTAGGTTAGGATTTGGTTTTGGGGAAGTTTGTCAATGATGTTAAAAAGCTTAAAATATTTGATTGAAACAGAATCACAGATCACTGAAAAATAATAGTCATTCACTTAACTAAAGTGATAGTCAGGGTTTCAGAAGCAATACAGAAAGTTACATAGATGTAAACACCTTAAACTTTTTCAATATCAGTTTTTCTAAGTAATCAAAAACCTAATAAAGACAACACAATAAATTATCTTGATAAAAAAAAATTTTTTTTTGGCTCAGTAACCAAAAAGTTAAAAAGAAAATCTTCTGCAGAATGATTGTTTCTCCTTACTGGAATCTCACTAATATAACCTGGAAGTTGAACCTAATGAAAAATATACTTGATTTTAATCATACACAGGAAGAATATGTCCAAGATTGTGAGTGTACACTATATTATAGAAGAATGTAAACAAGAAAACTAATACCTTGAGAAAGAAAATACATGGCTCTTAGTAACAGCATGGAAAAGTTTCCTGGTTACACGGTACAATTCAGACATATTGAGAAAAGCCAAGAGTGTAGAATCAAATTATACTGGAGGAAAACATTGCTTTTCTAGGCTTTTAAGAGAAACACTTCAGCATCAGACCATAACAGCAGAGTTAGAACTGGCGGGAAAAAAAAAAAGATGTAAAAGTTGACAAAAAAGGTTGAAGGAGAGAATTATCACCCCAGCCAAGCGAAAAAACACTCCTTTTCAAGGGGAGAAAGTTCAGAAGGCGAGGATCTTTTGCTGCAAGTCATGTGCTGCAAGGTACAGCAGAAGTTGAACTTCTAAGACATAAATTTGAGAAATTTCAAAAGGAAAACTTTACCTCAAGGAATGAATTACCATTGTAAATAAAGAGGACCATATTTTTAAGCCAAAACTGGGGAAATTAATTAGATCTCAGGAAATGTGGCAGATATTGACACTGGCTGCAGTTTAGAAGATTGTTGTTAAAAAAAAACAGATTTTAGAATTAAAAATAAAAACCTCTTGCAATTTTATTAAGAGCAGACCAATACTTCAAAAAAATCTTGTTGTTCTAAATAGAGGGTCACATTTTTTTGGTTTAGTATTAGTGTATTTTTAGTATCAAATTTCAATCTTTAGAAACATTTATAAATAATTGCCTTCTAATTATAAACAACTTGATCATACACAAAATTTATTTCATAACTTCCCCCTTTATGAACCTTTTTATAACTTACTTGGACCATAGTGGACATGCTTGTACTTTTTGCTTTTTTCTATACTTCCTGTTTCTTAAATAACTAGTCATTTTGCTTTAGGACAACAATTTACCACATAAGATTCTTTCTCAAATAAATTTTTTTATATTATTTATATTTTGATTCATAGACCTAAATATATTTAGTATTATTATAAAATTGAAGAAGCCAAGAACAAACTTACATTTATTTAGCAATTTATTTGTTTTTTCTTATTTGGATATGAACCAGACATTTAATGAGTACCTATTATTTAATTTACCATAACTTTAAGATTTTAGATTACATGAAAAGTTTATTTATAAACATTTATTCTATTTATAATCAACTAACTTTTTAAACAATTATATCTAGAGTTTATATGTATAATCATCTAATTTTTTTAACAATTATATCTAGAGTTTACCATGAAAATTGAAGTATTAGAGCTAGTCATTAAGTTCTTTCATTTGCCAATTTGGTAGCCTGTTAATATCAAGTGTTTACCTAAGTAAGAGCCTTAAACTTAAATAAATGGGTATTTGGTTGATAACTCACAAGCTATAGCTGTTTTTATTGAATCAACAATATTAAAATAATCTTATTTATCAAAAAATTGCACAAAAATCATTCTGTTTTAGGCTGGGTTCACAGCTTTATAACCTTAAAGGATCTAACAGAGGCAAATAAAAAACCATGTAATCAGTAAACCCAGGCAAAAAATATATGTTGACAATTTTGAAGACATTTCTAATTTTATGTTACCAACAATTTTGAAGCCAATTAATATATCCAATATTTACTTAAGTCATGTGAATGAAAAAAATTTTGGTTAATTGCTGTATATTTTATATGAGTGCTCATTTATATAAAAAGAATTCTTTAGGGAATTTTTGGCCAGCTATGCCAGATTTTGCCATGTAGACACAACATGAAACACAATACATGTACATATGTGTAAACACATCTAAACTACACACACACCAAGATCTTACAGCATCAGCAGTAAGCAAATAACTGTGGAAATGACTTTAAATAGGCATAGTTAAAAACACAATTGACAAGAAAATTTGGTTATTTCTGTGGTTTACAATAACTTTTAACATAATAACCATAATTATGATTGGTAGCATATACTCAGACATATTAGAATTTTAGAAACCCCATAAATTTTGGAACATATATTAATATCATTCACTAAAATATAGCCTGAAGAAGGTTAAACATTAGTTTTTATTTTGACAATGCTTCTCATGTAACTTAACATGTCAAATAATCCTGTTAACCTCTCTTTTGGATGCTTCAGGAGCCCTCTGTAGCACCTCAAAGTTAGAGGTCAGAAAAGACAATTTTGAATGTGAAATTTGGTTTTGGGAAGCTTATCAAATATGTTAAGGTTTAAAACACTTAATATTATGAAATAGAATCCCAGGTCAACATAAGTCACTCATTTAGCCAAAATCATGACTCAAAAATATAAAAGGCATAAACCTTTACTCATTGATGGAGGGGACTTAGCTTTCAAATAATTGGTCTCTTGTCTTTCCCTTCTTTTTGTGGTAGTTTATTCAAAAGGCAAACAAAAATGTTTCATTTTTAAAAACATAGCATAAAAATCTTGTTCAAGAGAGAAAGCCAATTTTACCATTGCCATTGGTGCATTATTGATGTCAAACCCCATTCTTAATAAAACCTTATAGACAAATATGTTCAATTTTAATGTCTGACCATAAGATAAGATTCTCATAAGTCTTTTTTATAATCCTTTACAATTTTTGTTAAACAGCAGATCAGTGCTCTAAGGAAACTGTTGTGCTTTTATTCCAATGTTCAATTTACAGAAAAAACTGAATAATACTCCTTTAAATTTAGCCAATATGTTCACGCATAGAATCTCTGTTACAATTAATTTTTCACAAATGTTTCACAACTTGTTCAAACCTTTAGCTTTATCCTAATTTAAAACAATAATTTGGCCCTCTAAACTAGGCAAAAATTTACATTTCCATGCCTTGTTATAATCTTTCAGTAAAAGCACATTTTGCTTTCCTTACACACTTTGTGTGTAAAACTTTTTTTGGTAGTCTTAATTACATGTTACAATGTTAATTCTTAGCAATTTCAATTTTTGGTGAAAACCCCGTTAAGTAAGTGATTTTAATTATGTACTAGGTTTGGAGCCTAGGACACCAGACAGAAGTACAGATAAGGTCTGACTCTTTTCAGCATAGCTAGGGGTGTGGTTAATTCCACATGTCCCTAGGTCTGACCTAGCTGTTAAGCAGGCAAGTTGAACAATTTTCAAAAGCCAAAGAAGCAGTTTATGACCTTAAAGCATTTAGTAAACCTAATATCTGACCTACCTAATTTACTTATTTTATTTTATTATTTTTTGTTTTTTTTGAGATAGAGTCTTGCTCTGTCACCCAGGCTGGAGTGCAGTGGTGCAATCTTGGCTCACTGCAACCTCCACCTCCCAGGCTCAAGCAATTCTCCTGCCTCAGCCTCCTGAGTAGCTGGGATTACAGGCATGTGCCACCACGTCCGGCTAATTTTTGTATTTTTAGTAGAGATGGGGCTTTACCATGTTGGCCAGCCTGGTCTTGAACTCCTGACTCAAGGGATCTGCCTGCCTTGGCCTCCCAAAGTGCTGGGATTACAAGCATGAGCCACTGCACCCAGCCTGACCTACCTAATTTAGACCGAATGTCTTTATTTTACCAATAATCTTTAAAACTGTTTTTATTTCTCAAAGATTACTAAAGTCACGTGAACTACAAGGCATTGCAGTTTTTTCTTTCAAAACATTTTATTTAAACCTTATTTTTCTTTAAGCCAATTACTTAGAGTTTGTTTATATAAACATTACACACACAACATATATATAACTACACAGACAGAAAAAGATCCAGTAGTTGTAAGATTTTTCATTTCCCAGTTTTTAAGTTTCTTAATTAGATTACTGGCTTCAGGGTGGAGTCCTTCAAGGAGCAAGGCCAGGAAAGGATGCAGTTTCTAGGACCTAATAAGGAGGAAAACTGGATGACAAAAACAGATCTCCAAAATAAGGGGCCCATTTTTATGTCACATCCTGGATCCCCAAAAAGAGGAAAATGCTATAGGAGAAGACGGTGCAATGCTTTTACCATGCATTTAATTGCATGGCAACCCAAAGCCAATCAGCCCATTTTGCTGTCCCCTATGGGTGTCAATTAATTTGACTCCTAGTAGGGGGTGAGGATTTTTCATTACCTTCTAGGTGGCCAAGAGCGTGCTTCTCTGATTCAAGCATGAGAAGTATCCCCCCATAACTGCCATTAACCATCTCTAAAAGTACATTTCCTACCTAGTTATTACACACAAAAGTTCTCTCACAATGCAAGTAATTTTTGATACCCCCAAAACTGAAAACCTTCCGATAACACAATGCAAAATCTATTTACTTTCAATTCCTGGGGTTTCATGAGGAAAACCGAGATTTTTTCCCAAAACTGGGTCTGTGGCACTTCCTCTGTTTTTCCTAAGGAGTCCCAGACTATTGGAAGTTATCTTAGGTCTTCTCATGTGTGCATTAAGCGTGGCAAGAAGACAAAATGGAGAAAAACAATTCAGTTGACTGAGAAGAAAAAACAAACAAACCTATTTTCTTCAGAAAAATAAGATCCAAGAAGAGAATAAAAACCTATAAAGGCCATTCAAATATACATATAGCTTGGATATATGTATCCAAGTCAGCTTTAATTAAACTGACTTTTAACCATAGCACTGTCTAACAAAAATGTCCTTTTAATTTCTCATTACTCTACTTTAGCCAGGCCAAACAGCCAATATATCTGGCTTTTAAACTTTACCAAAAGTAACCCTACAAGTGAAACCAACAAACCTCAACTAAGGTTATGACTTAACCATGAGTGTATGAGGTATTTTCAATTTTTACACAATTAAGAATCTTCAAAGGTAGCTCAGAGAAAGGAAAATTTAAGAAGGGAAGCCAGAAGTTGTTAATGGAGGGGAAGAGAATCAACAAATGGTAAAGGTCACAGAGATGTCCACCAGAATGTACTCATTCTGTAAGCCAGGATCGAACCCAGGCTGCCATTATAAAATGGCAAACCCTTAGCTGCTGAGCTAAAACACTGGGCAGTTTCCATTGCTCTTCCCACAAATAGTCTAGAGCAGTCAATTTTGAACTTGCAATGGCTTTTAACTACTCAAAATAATTTTTAGAGCTAACTATGATATGAATCTCAAAATTCCTCTTCCCTAGATGGCAGAGACCAAGAGAAAGTACTGCCATGTGGTTACAAGGTCAAGCTCCCAAGGACAAAAAACAAGATGGAGACCTCATCCAATTTTTGGTTGTTTCAGGGACCTGTAGGAAAGCTTATAACCACAGGCAAAAGCCTCTCAGTTTTGCAAGTTGCCACCCAACTAGCTGCGTGGAGGACCCAAATTAACATTTTCCATTCTGGCCAGAGCAAAATACATGTGACAAAACATAGACATTAGCCACTCTGCTTAGCACCCACTATGGAACTGGTGAGGCTCAAACTTGCCCCCAGTTGGTCCCTGTCATCTTTAATACATTAAAGATGGATTAAAGGAGTTTCAACATATGGTCTTTGGGCAAGATGGCCGCCCTGAGTAACAGAAAAGAAAAGGAAAGAAGAGAAAGGGAGAAAAGCATTGCCTGTGGCAGAGTGGGGAAGATGAGGAGCTCAGGGAGGCCAGAGAAAGACCCACCCATTGCAGGGATACTGAATCAAAACTTCAGGCGGCTGATTGTTGGTCATAAAGGGATCTTTTTGAGCAGTCCCATCAGCTCTTAAATTTTCCCCTTTGGGGAGAAAAAGTTCCCCACATTCTATGGTATGGTACACACCGAATCCTATCACCCACTGGTGTTAGGAAAGAGTGCAAGGTAGATCACTCCAAAGAGAATAGTGGTTAACCCCGTAGCGCCAAATCCTTGTTTAACCAAGAAGGACCTTACTGACGGGGAAGGCCTCTAACCCAATCCTATCCTTTTCCAGGCAGAATGAACCCACTACTCACCCAAAGTCAGCCAATCGGTGCTGTGGTCTATTTCCTTTGGATCGGGATCATAGCTAAGCTAAAAGGTTAGCAGATTTAATTTTTAAAGTCAATGAGTCACATAAGCTTTCTATTTGCCTTTTGTAAAGTCTTTAAATAAAAATACTGAAATCTTTTTAGAAGCTTCTGCATATCAATAGACATCCTTAGATGAGACTAACTTGGGAGCCCTCATTTTCAAATGTACTTCTGTGCAGTTTTATTCATTTAGAACATTCCACTGTAAGTTATCTTTAGTAAGATTTCGCCATTTCTATAAGACTTTGCTGCTTCCGGGGCCTAACACTTATGCATGTATTAGCCAGAGGAACTCAGTTCTTCAGAAATTAAGGATCCAATTTTTACCTCAGATTTTGGCTTTGCTCTCAGGTTCCTTTGATCAACTTAGCTAATGATTTTTCTCCTACCAAAGTGCGTAAGAAAAATGAAACAAGGCCGGGTCAGTGGCTCACACTTGTAATCCCAGCTCTTTGGGAGGCTGAGGTGGGTGGATCACCTGAGGTCAGGAGTTCAAGACCAGCCTGGCCAACATGGTGAAACCCCATCTCTACTAAAAATACAAAAAATTAGCAGGGCGTGGTGGCAGACGCCTGTAATCCCAGCTACTCAGGAGGCTGAGACAGGAGAATCACTTGAACCTGGGAGGCAGAGGTTGCAGTGAGCTGAGATTGCACCACTGCACTCCAGCCTGGGCAACAAGGCGAGACTATCTCAAAAAAAAAAAAAAAAGGAAAAAGAAACAAAGGGGTAAAACACAAAAATCCCTGTGAATTTTCAATAGCCAAATTTTACACCCCCTGCAATATTACCATTTACTACCAGTTTCTTTCTGACCCAGTCAGATGTAAGAGGCCTCTAACGGAATCCAAGCCAGTTAATTACCGGATCAATCCATTCCTCGAACCAGCCCAGTTTCTGTCATGACTTCCAAACCCAGTTTGGAACAGAAATTCGCTCAAAGAAACTCGGAGAGCTCAAAACACAAATCCGTGGAGCTCTGACATTGGAGAGGAAACTTACCATGACCTCCAACTGCTCTGAGAGATCAACGGACACAAATAGGTCCTGCAGGTACCTGGCTTCAGTCACTCAGCACTCCTGGGAGCCGTTAGAAGCTCTACTTCAGATCCACTCTGACACCATCTGATAAAAGAAAAACTTCAGCTGAATTAAATTTAAAGACGCTTAAGTGAGCAAGCAATGAATGATTCGCGAATCGGGCAGCCTTCTGAGCCAGAGTAGGCTCAGAGACTCCAGCACAGCCACATGGTGGAGGAAGATTTATGGACAGAGAAAGGAAAGTGAAGTATACAAAATGGAAGTGAGGTACAGAAATAGCTGATTGGTTACAGCTCGGTGTTCACCTTATTTGAACAGAGTTCGAACAGTTAGCTACATTTGATTGGCCAAAACTCGGTGATTAGCACGAGTGTAGACTACAGTCTGTTTACACCTCCACTTGTTATAGTTCATGATGTACAGAAAAACCTTTAGGCTTAACTTAAAATATGTAAGGAGGCAGCTTTAGGCTACACTTGATTTATTTTTTATTATATTTTTGAGACGGAGTCTCGCTTAGTCACCCAGGCTGGAGTGCAGTGGCGTGATCTCGGCTCATTGCAACCTCCATCTCCTGGGTTTAAGCGATTCTCCTGCCTCAGCCTCCCAAGTAGCTGGGACTACAGGCATATGCCACCATTCCTGGCTATTTTTTGTATTTTTAGTAGAGATGCGGTTTCACCACGTTGGCCAAGCTGGTCTCAAACTCCTGACCTCAGGTAATCTGCCTGCCTTGGCCTCCCAAAGTGCTGGGATTAGAGGCGTGAGCCACCGCACCTGGCCAGCTAAACTTGATTTAACAGTACCTTCTGGGAGATAGATTTTTTGTATAATGGAATAGTTACTCTAATTATAAGCTGCTATTATAACCTCATTTGGATCTGGGAATTTTCTCATGTGGTGTATGTACACACACACACACACACACACACACACACACACACGCACGACTAATATTGCAATATTCTTTTTTGTCTATGTTTGTGTGTCCTTGTAGAACTTTATATAGCCCAGTCTGGAAGTGTAGAGAAACTGTATCTGTTTCAGAGTGAAACTGCTCTAGGGGATGGGAAATTTTGAGTTTATTATTTCCATGAGAAAATGGAATGGGGCTTCTTTTGGGGGAAGATTTAAAGTTATCTGTGGAAAAAATGAGTTGGACTTGATAATGTAAGATGGGAAATTTTTCATTGTTATATTCAATGAGATAGATACAAATACTGGTTTCCTTAATATTTCTGAAATTGTATTATTGGCTGTGATAGATGAGGTTACTGTTTAAACATATTCACTCTTCCACCTCTCCATTTCATTGGAAGAGTGTAGTTACTGATTCTATTAATGTTGGGCATGGCTCTGACTTGCTTTGGCCTCAGTGTAGGTGGGGGACAGTTCTTTGCCTCTCGACTGTGCTCAGCCATGCAGCTTGCTTTGGTCAACGGATGTTAGGCGATGTGACTCACGGAGGAATGGAAATGACCTCGCATAGCTGGGCCTGTCCTCTTGAATTGCTGCCATCTCCATGCATAACACTTCTTTTGAACTTCTCCTTCAGCCTGAGCCCCAGATGGAACATCAGTGGAGAAGTTTAAATCTCAGTGAGGAGCCAAGTCCAATTGGACTCATAGCTTGAAACAGAGCTGCCCCATTGAGCTCAGCCTAGGTCAGCTAGCCCCAGCTGACCTGCAGTCATGTCAATTGTATGTCACTGAGATTTTGTGGCTCTTTTTTACGCAGCTTTAGCTAACTGATATATCACCATATCAGGGAAATTTGGTAGGACAACATAGCTAAGCACAATCTGAGATGGGGAATAGAATAGGGTAAATTCTCTGTTCAAAGCATATGGTAATCTGGTGCATATTTTACTTATTATCCCATCTGTGCCCTTTTTTATAACATGTCTTTGGAAGTGAAACTGTACAACCAGTGTCTATGTAACACTGAGTCTATTGTCCATGTAACATTCAGTCTACTGAACTGCTTTAAAATATTAGTTGAATGACAGTAGACCGGACGAATCTCTGTAGTTCCAGAAGGCAGGGAGAAGGATTGGGAGAGTCGATACAAAGTGTGCAGCCAGGGCTGCGTTGGTATTTTTCCTCTGATGTGCTCCACAGAAGGGCAGCTGACCCACTGTGGGTTGATAATTTCACTGGTTCACAGAAGACAGGGAATATAGGCCTTTAGGGAAATAATGTGCCTTTGTCTTTCTCTTATTCTCTTTCAAGGGGGAAAATGCTGTTCTGGGCTGGTCGGATTTAAGGTCATGGATTGGACCATGCGATAAAACTTTAGTGGCAGATGGCAACTTCCTTGAAATAGAGTGGAGAACAAGGGTGGCAGCATTGGTGAGTAGGGGCAGGGAGGAGGCAGTAGGGAAGTCCGGCTTTACCCTGGAGAGAAGATGTGGGGGTGGGGAGGGCAGGGCCAGCTGTTTGGGTGGGAGGCAGGGAAGGTGTTGGCTGCCCAGCTGACATCTCTTATCTCTTTCCTGGGGCCAGAGTAGGTTATTTTACAGCGCAGCCTCTTTATGGCCTCAGTAGAGAAGCAAAAGGCAAACAAAGAACAGGTGATCCCTTAGGGCCCAAGGAGACGCCTCCTACAGCAGGTGTGCCCACTTCAGCAGCCCTGCTGGCCAGAATCTCTAGTTAGAAGGCTTCTCGGAAGGCCAGGCCCTTATCGGCTTCCGAATCTGAAGTCCTAGGAACCCTCCCTCACACCTCCCTTCTATGTGGCTTTGAAAAGACTTTGATATTCTATCCCTATCCCTTAATTATTTGAACCCTCACCAGTTTGTAATGAGCCTGAACCCATCTTTGCTCCATTTTACAGGTGACAAAACTGAGGCTGGAATTGTTGTTGCCAAGCTTCTTTGCCCTTTGTACCATGGGATTTAATTACATAATTTTATGGATTCTTTCCTTTGTAAAGTTGTAATCATTCATTCTTTTTTAATAGAGAGAAATTTAGAAAAGGAAACAAAGCAAAAAATGACCTAAAATCCTATGGGTCAGATAACTCCCATTAATATTCTTTCCTTATTTCCCCCAGTTCTATTTCCAGAGGTTACCATTTTCAATTTTTATTTCTGTTTTATTCTATAAAGATGAAGAAAATTTTTGACACCTTTAAAAATATAATTTAAATCATCTTAAACTTATAGAAAAGTTGTAAGTGAGGATAAAGAACATTAATTTTTCTGTGCCATTTGAGAGCATGATCCCAGCAATTTGCATGAACACCTTGCTACTGCCTTATCTGCAGGCTCCACTGAAGTTTCATCAGCTGTCCCAAGATACACAGGTTTCTTTCTCCTGTCTCTGGTGTCCTTCAATCTGGAACGGTTCTCCCTTCTTTCCTTGACTTCCATGGCCTTATGTTTCCTGATGACAGGTCAGTTATTCTGTAGTGTGTCCCTCACCTGGGTCGAGGCTGATGCTTCTTCAGGGTTGGATTCACCTGCATGCACCTTCAGCAAGAAGATCACAGAAGCTGTGCTGTGTTCTCCTTGCATCCTGTCATGCGGTGAGTAATTTCACTCTAGGATTAGTGATGGTGTTTGCTATTATCATTTGATTACAGAGGTGACTGCCAGCCTTCTCCACTGTAAGGTGACTCCTCTCTTTGTAATAAACAAGTATTTTGTGATGAGGCACAATGAAACCATGAAAATATTCCATTCCTCATCAAACTGTCACTTTATTCCATCATATTTACTTATATTGAAATGGACTCAGATTTTTATTTTATTCAGTAGGTTATTATCCATCATCATTATTATTTACTTTGATGCTCACATGGTCCAAGATTTGGCCATCAGGGGCCCCCTCAAGCCAGATTCTGGGCTTTTCTGGCCTGCACCCATCATTCTTAGAGTACTTCATTACTTTCTATCTCCCAAGATCTTTCGGGTTTATCTTGGGCTTTCCCGGCCCCTGCCCTGGAATCAGCCATTTTCTGAAGGAGCCTTGGATTCTTTTAATGGAGAATGGCATTTAGAAGTCAATATACGGGTGCCAGGAGTGTTCATTGCTATTGGGATATCACTGCTCCCAGACTCTGTGGACACAGCAAGGATATATACGCACACACACTATTACATCAATATTTATCTCTCTATATAGAACACCATGAGCTCACTTCAATACTTTCAATTCTAATCAAAACCACAGGGCTTATTCTGGGTTTCCCTCCTTCCATATTCATGACTGCCTTCTCCATGAGTGAGAAAACTGGCTCCCAGCTTTGCTCGGTTGGTCCCCCTGCATGTACCCAATCTCCCATAGCAGAACTCTGCCACTCCACTCATTCTGCATGGCTCTGGCATCCACACTTGGTTGTCCCCTTCTGCCATGTGGACTTTCATTTGACAGTACTTGGACTCTAACACTCTGTGCTAGGCCACTGTGCCCCTGCCTCCCTGCATGGCCACTCTTAGTCCTATTCTGGCTCTGACATGCCATGCCAGGCTCCCCCACGCCAGATGGGTGCCATCTGGTACATATCCAGTGTGCTCAGCTTAGACTGCCTGGGCTATGATGGCTACTGCCCCACCCATGCCCATGTGCTGCATGCATCTTATGAAGGCATCTGGTTTATTTTCCCTGCTCATCAGTTCAATCAGCATATGCTACCAATGTAGTGCACCAGCATACCATCTGTGGATCTGTGGGATGTTCAGAAGATCAAGGTCTCTGTAGACCACACTATAACAGAAAGCTGGAAAATGAACATGATCTAGGAGGAGACACTGATTTTGTATTTCTATCCTTGCCAGGTGAAAGCAAACTTCTGCTGGTTCTTGCTGATATAGATGGGAAGAAAACATAAGCTGAGTCAATAGCGACATACTAAGTGCTAAGAGTGGTTAAGTTGTTCTATGCTGCATTTAGAAAAGCAGCTAAAATTGGAGTTACTGCCTGATTAAATTTATGACGACATATAGTCATTCTCCAAGATTCAGCAACTTCCTGTACAGGCTAAAGAGCTAAAGAGGTAAGCCAAGTGGGCAGAAATGTGACAGGCATCCCTTTCCCTGCATCTTTCAAGTCTTTAATCATGGCACCAATCCCTGTAATTCCCCTAGAAATACAGTAATGCTGGTTTACTATTTGGGTAGGGAAAGAAAATCCCAGGCTCCTGGGTCAGTTCAACCATTTCTTTGACCTCATCTCTCCTTGCTTGATTTTAGTACCAGTTGTGCTGGAGCGCCTTCTAATATGGTTTGTCTCTGTGTCCCCACCCAAATCTCATCTCTAATTGTCATCTCCACATGCCAGGGAGGTACCTGGTGGGAGGTAATTGGATTATGGGGGCAGTTTACCCCATGCTGTTCTCGTGATGGTAAGTTTCCACGAGATCTGATGGTTTAAAAGTGTTTGGCAGTCCCCAGCCTCTCTCCTGCTGCCATGTAAGATGTACCTTGCTTCCCTTTCTGCCATGGTTGTAAGTTTTCTGAGGCCTCCCTGGCCATGTGGAACTGCTAGTCAATTAAACCTGTTTTGTTTGTAAATAACCCAGTCTTAGGTAGATCTTTATAGCAGTGTAAAAATGGACTGATACACTGTCTTAATGAACTCCCTCAGAAAGGATTCAGGAAATGTAAGCCTGCAAGTTTAGAAATATCCTTATTCTACCCTTACACTTGATATTATGGCTGAGATGAGAGTTTTAGGTTCAAAATATATTTCCAGGAGTCCTAAAAATATAGTTCCATCTTTTCATAGTCTTCCACTATCCTATGTTGTTGACAAGACTGAGAATGGTCTCTGTCTCTCCTTTTCTTTGTAGGTAACCTGTCTTTTCCTGCTCCCACCCGTGGAACATTTTAGAATCGTGGAACATTTTAGAATCTTCTTCTTCTTTTTTTTTTTTTTTTTGGTGTTTTGAAATTTTGCATTACCGGTCTAGGTGTGGGGCAGTTCCCCGGGCTTCCTTTTAATCTGTAGCTCTGGAATACTCTGGCTATTGATGATTCTATGTGTCGACTATTTTGCTCACACCCCACCCAGATGCATTCTCTATTGTGGTTCTCTGTTATTCCCTGTGCCCGGGAAGGCTGATGGCTCCTTTGCTGGCAGGGCTCCAGCTGGGTTTGGTCAATGGGAGGGACCGACAGGAGACTGGAAGTGGAAGGAGAGAGAGGTTGATATAATTCTTTTCTACTTCCCCTTGCTTCTGATGCTGTCTGGAGGCGGTGGCATGCCTCCACACTACAGAAGCTCCCACTGGGGGCCCTTCCTCTGCAGTCCTCTGGCTGTGGTAATGTGGTTTTCTCCTTTTGTTCTTTTAGCTGTAGGGTGGTAACTGCTTCTCTCTTCTGCCAGTCTCTGTGCGCCTCACCATTTCTTGTTTTTTTCCTTTAATCCTTCCCACACCTCTGTAAGTTACATTTTTATTAAAGTCCCTTTGTTTGACAATCTGGGGGTGAATTATGTGTCCTGTGCAGACTATGACTGATATGCTGCGTTTCATTGTCTTGATTTTTCCTTCCTGGAAATTTTAGTAATTGGATGATGGGTCATTAGTGTTAATCATCCATGTCTCTTATTTTAGCTCTGCAGTTTTCCATCTTTTTGTGTTTTTGCTCTACGTTATGGGATATTTCCTTAGCTGGTTCTCCCACCCTTTCTAATGATGTGTTTTCAAATTTCAGCAGTCATGCTTAGTTTTCAAGGATTCTTTCTTGCTTTCGTGGTCTCTCTTATTTCATGACAATCTGCTCTTGTTATATGGATTCAGTAATTTCTCTAATTTAGGCATTAAAGGAAGTTTTTGATCCCTTAAAGTTATTTTCTATTCCCTGAGTTATTTCAGCTTCTTTTGGGGTCAGTTATTTTGTTTATTCATCTTGACCTATCTCCTTTGTGCTGTTGATTTTCTAAATGTGTGAGGATCTTTGGTTCTCTGTTATAAGTACTGTAAAATAAACTGGTTTCCCCAGATAGCTGATGTGGCTTCCCTCTGCTATAGCCTTCCATGAAGAAAGTAGGACAGCTTCCAGGAGCTATATGTGAGTGGATCATGCTTGGCAGCTGCCCTTCAGAATGCACAGGTTGGAGGCAGGGATGGCCAAGGACATTTCTCAGGGAGCTGTGTGTATGGGATGGGTCTCTGAGAATGGAGAGCTTGATGAGTTCAGGCCGTGGAAGCAACATCTACACAAGCCTGGATCTGAGAAACTCAACCACACTCCCTGAAAATGAAGAGTTTACATGCAGAATGAGTCTGGGGGAGGCAGCACTAGAAGGGCTGAAAGAGGAATAGAGTCAGACTGATTTCAGAGGGACCCATCCTAGAGGGACTGCTGCCATGATTCCATGGGGACATTTCCAAGGGGAGCCACAGGAGGTTTCACTGGAGAGTTGTGTATGTCTGTCCAGTGTCTAGGAGGTGCTCACCATGGCTGAGCTTGCAGGGCCTCTTAGGACTGTCCAGGTGAGATGTATGGGTCACGATGTGGGTTTGGAGAGGTTTCCAGATACAATTGGTCAGGCTGGCCCATTAGCTCTGGGGCAGAGGCTCAGGGAGGTGGGCAGGCATGCAGGACACAGGAATGCTAATAGCCACAGCTCTGCAGGGTGTTTCCCGCCCATAACTGTGTGGAGAGCCGTTCTCATCTGAACTCATTCTTGCCACAGCAACTCCCGAGGCAAACTTCCTTATTAGCTCCACTTTGCAAATGAGAATCTGGGGCAATGCGAGACGGCTTCTGTGCCCAGCTTGTGACCAGTCGCCACGCTGACTCTCAATGTGATATAAGCAACTGTGAATGGGCCTGATTCCAAATCCCAGCAAATTTATAGTAAGGAGGGTGGCTGGGGTCTATCCAACCCCTGACTAGCTGATCTTCAGCTTCCTCATAGGACCAGGGGGAATACTGAGCATGCAGTGGACTGAGGTTCAGAGAGGTCATGTGGAGCGCTGCACACACCTGAGGGAGTCGTGCGCCTGTCTGACTTCCGGGTGATTCATGAGGAACATTCCTGATGGGGTGGGAAGGGAACCTGTCACTAAGCTATTTAGGAGAATCAGTCTCCAGCAGGTCACACCAGCCAGCCACTTTTATGGCAGAAGGAAAATCCTACCCAGCCCCTTCCCCAGAGATGGCGGAACGCAGCCTGGCTGACTGGCAGAGCCTCTCAGGCTGTGCTCCGGACCCTGGACTCCAGCAAGGGGGAAGAACAGCAGCTCCCACTTCTTTCTTATAGACTGCTTTCTTGAGGGGCTTCAAGTGCTCTGGCTATGATTGGTGCAGGGCCCTGCTGCCTCCAGGGGGTGCTGTCTCCTTTCCCTAGCAGAGGCAAAGGGTCTGGCAGCCAACTCTGGGAGTATTGGTTTAACCTGAAATGTCTGCTAGGAAGAGCTACCTACCCCTCTCCTGGGCATTGTGGTCCTGAAGGAAGAGCTTGGACTTTGGATTGAAAGTCCAGCCCTACCATCTACAAGTTGGCTGGCTGAGACAAGACACTCTACTTCTTCGAGGCTCAGTTTTCTCGCCTGTGAGATGGGATGATCACACCACACCAGTTAGGCATGAGGATGGACTAAGGGCAGGTTCACATGCTTCTGCCTGGCATGGGAGCTGTTTGCTGCTTTTACCACCATTTCAGCTCTTCTGCTGTTCTCTGACCCACAAGAGCTAGGGCTCAGGCTGCATGCCTTGGGCAGTAGTTCTCAAATGTGTCTATGTGGAAGCTTGCCTCCATGGGCTTACCAGCAAATCCAGACCCCACACAGCTGCCTTGCAAGAAGGAGGTGACAGTGGCTGAGTTCTTATCTGCACAGAGGACGGGTGTCCATAGAGCTCCCAGCTGGAGTTGAGCAGTTTCTGGTCAAGCAATGTTCTCTGATTTTACACGTCTGGAAGCTACCATTACAATCAGGTCTCCTTAAATGTCCTCCCTCCCTCCCTCCCTCCCTCCCTTTCTTCCTTCCTTCCTTTCTTTCTTTGTCAGATGCTGTGTGTGGACTTGTGCTGGGATCTGGAGGCAGAGACAAGAGCTGTGACCTAGACATAGGGGATTGGGGAGACAAAGGTGCTCAGGCAGACAACCAACTAGGCTGCTACATCTGCCTCTGCAGCAGAGCATGGGAGGGTGGCAGGAATTTGTCATGGCAGCAGGGACATCGGAGCTGGGGTGCAACAGAGGAGCAGCAGCTTTCCAGGTAGTCGAGACAGGATGGAGCATGGTCCAGAAAGAAGAGATGACAGGTGCCAGTCTACAGTGACAGTGAGCAGAGGCCTGGGTGCTTGGCAGGTGGGTTCGCATCCTGGATCTGGCTCTTTCTTAGCTGAGTGACTTTGGGCAAGTTGCTCAATCACTGAGTGTCACTTTGCTTCATCAGCACGATGGGAATAAAAATGCCGACCTCTCAGAACTGTTGTGATGATTAAGGTAGTGTCTGCAGAGTCTATGCACTACAAACGGCAGCTGCCATTCTAGAGGGAACACTGCCGTGACTTCATGGGGACATTTCCATGGGGAGCCACAGGAGGTTCACTGGACAGGTGTGTATGTCCAGTGTTTAGGAGGTGCTCTTGAGGCAGATCTGTTACTCTCAGGAGGTCCTCTAAGCACACATGTGACTTTGCCATGTGGGGGTGGGGGGCAGGGAATTCTAAGCTAGTGTGTTCAAAACAGGAGCAGCCCTAGTAAGCGAAGCTGTTCCATTACAGCCAAGTCGTGTGCATCTAGCTCCAAAGGAGAAAGTGACCCTTCTCATTGAATTCTCATCGCCACAACCTTGGGACTGCCTGAGATAAGACACTCCACTTCCAGGGCCCACCCTGAGTTTTCACTCACACCCTGGATGCCCATCTCCTTCCCTCACCCTGGCTGACATTCTCAGCCACACTGCCGTCCCCTGGTCTCCAGGGTCTGAATGCTGCCAGCCTCAGGGCTTTTGCCGTGGCTGTGCCATCCATCTGGCCTATCGAACCCATTTGCTCACAGCATCTCACCCTCGGTAATAATTTATTGCCCTCTTTCCTTGTACCCTGTCTGTCTTCTCCCCCAGGGCTGAGAGCTCCAGAAGGAACCAAGGACAGGGAGCCTGTCTTGTCCAGCTCTGGTGCCCAGCAGGAGAGCCAGGCTCATAGGAGGTCTGCAAGTCATGTTTCTGAACGAACTTAGGATAGGAAAGGCAGGTCTTTTTATACCCATTTCATGGATGAGGAAACTGAGGCAGAGAGAGAGAGTCAGGCAGACGCACACACCCCTAGAGAGAGAGAGAGACACTCCTAGAGAAAGAGAAAGGGAGGGAGAGAGGGAGGGGGAGGGGGAAGAGAGAGAGAAAGAGAGAAAGACAGCGCAGCTCCAGTCTGCCTGTATCTAGGGTTGAGGTGGGCGTGAGAGACACACGCAGGCAGGGCTGCAGCTCCGGGCAGGCCTTGGGGGCTCACGATGCGGCTCCCCAGGGCGAGTGCTGGGGTCCCGGGGCAGGCGGGCGGCTGGAGCGCTCTCGTGGGCGGGCGCAAGGGGCAGGCTGGGCGGGCGCAGGCGGGAGCGTAGCAGCCGCTCCGCTCCGCACGCAGGCAGCATCGGGGCAGCAGGAGCAGGTGAAGCAGGCGCGGCTCTGCCCTGAGCCTGGTGCCTCCTGGGCACAGGAGTGCGGCCGGGGGCGGGGCCGAGTGGGCCCCCGTACGAACCCTCCGGGAAGCCGGGCGCCCTGCCTGCCCTTGGCCGGGGGCGCAGAGCGTCACACTGGATCTGGGGAGCATCCTGCCCCCACTGTGGACCTCAGTTTCCTCACCTGAGACATGGGCGGCCCCATCCGCACCCTGTAAGCTGCAAGCCAAGGAGGTAAG
>NW_026652828.1:0-22516 GCF_009828535.3 Hylobates moloch
AATTGGCTTACATTTATACAGGCTGTACGAGTATAGCACCAACATCTGCTCTGCTTCCAGTGAGAGCCTCAGTAACCTTCCAATCACAGTGGAAGCTGAAGGGAGAGCAGGCATGTCACATGGCAGGAGAGGGAGCAAGAGAGAGAGGTGGGAGGTGCCACACACGTTTCAACAACCAGATGTCATGAAAACTGACTCATCACAAAGGGCATGGTGCTAACGCATTCATGAGAAATATGCCCCCATGATCCAATCACCTCTTACTTGGCCCCACCTCCAACAGTGGGGATTACATTTCAACATGAGATTTGGTGGGGACACAGATCCAAACCATATCATCAAATATATTGATGGCTGAATGACAAGAGGCAGGTCGGAGAAGATAGAAAGCAGTCCATGTAGAGAGAGTGGAGAATTTGAGTAGCAGATTAGGAAGACAGAAGAAAAACAGGCGATATAAAAATAGAAAGAATACCACAGGAATGGGCAGAGGAAACAGAAATAGGGTGGAATACATGAGAACACGGTGGAGAATTTGGCTGTCAGAAAAGAAGCAGTGTGGAAATTAATTGATACTCTCTGCACTACAGCCACATTCTATGCCATGGGCAACACAGCAAAAGTATCATTCATAATTGGTACTCTCTGGCTTGTGTAACCACCCACTGAGACAAAAGAGACTGCTTTCATATCAATTATTTTGCTTAGGGTACTGATATCATGATATACCTATTTATGTACATTTGATCCTTATGCACCTTTCAGATGTTGATAGATGTGTAGCATCTGGAATTGGAAGGTGATGGACATGCTCTGTGTGCCAATCAGAATCTCCTCGAGCACTGGATTCAGGTCTGAAGTCAGACTTTTTAAGAGGGAAGTAGACACTGGAGGAGATGTACCCTGGAGGATGTTCAGCACAGTGAAGGGACCTAAAATACAATCACCCACAGACAGGTAAAAAGAAAGCTTGGAGAGGGCATGATTCTACAGTTCCTAATAGGTGACTACTTTTGAAGGCATGCCAAGTAGAAGAGGAGCAGGCTGGCCCTGTTTGACCTTAAGGAGAAGAGATGTGGAAACAATGCAGGCTTTTCAGGAAGACAGATTTTGTTTTGTTCAAGGAAAACCTCATAAGCAGTGGAAATGCTTGAATTTGTGATTGGTTCATCTTTGAGGAAGTGAGACCTTCCAAATTGGAGGTGTTTAAATACACCTTAGAGAACAATTGGTGGGGAATTTGTTGCAGAGAATCAAATACCTGCTATTCGGTGGAGATAGATTATCTTTAAGGTCTCTGCCAAATTTATGATACTGTAATTTTATGCAGATCTCTGTCTAGATGGAGCAGAGAAAGCAAATGCAAATTTGTATTGATGTGGCCAAAATTGCTTTAACAAAAGTTATATATTGAAACCATTTTAGTTTTAATACCATCAAAAATTTTACTTTGATCTTTCATAAGGAAACACCTGTAACAACTGTAATGTTTTTTTTCAATGTCACTTATGTTTTTAGTCTGAATATAACGCATGGTTTTCTGAACAGACAAAAATCTCGCTTTCTTGTTTTTGTTTTGTTTTTTGTTTTTTGAGACAAGGTCTGGCTCTGTTACCCTGGTTGGAGTACAGTGATGCAATCTCAGCTCACTGCAACCTCCATCTCCTGGGCTCAAGGGAGTCTTGTGTCTCAGCCTCCCGACTAGCTGAGATTACAGGCATGTGCCACCACACCTGGCTAATTTTTGTATTTTTAGTGGAGACAGGGTTTCACCATGTTGGTCAGGCTGGTCTTGAACACCTGGCCTCTTGTGTTCTGCCCCGCTTGGGCTCCCAAAGTGCTGAAATTACAGGCATGAGCCACAGCACCCGGCCAGAAATCTTACTTTGTAAGTGCTAAGATACATGATTGAAAATATCCCTACCCTTGAGTCACTTACATACATAATGCATTTAAATCATGAAAAGGCCTGCAAAGACTGCTTTGGAAGCACAGAGAGTTAGAACTAATGGGGCCCAAAAGAGGAAGGGAGTTTATAGTGGACCTGTCCCACAGTTGGGTCTTAAAAGCATGAGTAAAAGCTTGGTGAGTGAAAAAAAGTGGAGGACTAAAGAAAGTTCCAGGAAGCAAGAAGAGTATGCAAAAGAGAAGCTGTAGAGAGATTGCAAGTCTCTACAAATAGGTTAGCAGAGCTGAAATTTACATTGGAGGTGTGGCAGAAGAGAGTGAGATATAGTCAGGTAGAGGAAGGCATTTATGCTAGTCTAAGAAACTTGAATTTTATACTTTATGTACCTGGAAGCCATTGACATGAATAAGGGAGATTTGACTTTAGCTCAAACACTGATATTTGATATATACATTTAAATGAACCAAAAATGTAGTCAAAGAAACCAAATAGGAGGCTACCGCAATAGCTTCAAGAAAGATCTTAAAAGCCCAAGTTGGGCAGTGGTAATCTGTATGAAGAGAATGTGAAAGGATTAAATATGTTTAATATAAAATCTTTGTCACTAACTTTATTAAGCAGTGGAGAGATGTAGGAGTCAATGATGACTCCAGATTTCTTATTTGAGTGACCTTGTTAGATCCACCAATTGAGACGGGGAGCATAAGACTAAGAACACGTTTTGGGGAAGGAAATGGATTTATTCAATTTTGGCCTTACTAAATTTAGAGTGCTTTGGAGCCCTTTAAGGAGTTATGTCAGGCAGGAAGCTGGATACGAAGATTTATATCTCAAGAGAATGATTCTGCTTGAAGGTATAAATCATGTTTTATCTACATATAAATAATAGCTAAAGCCATGAGTTTGTCCAGGGAGAAAAAAAAAAGGAGAGAAAAAAATAAAGGAAAAAGAAGTGGGCTGAGGGAGAAATCAAAAGAAATCTCATGGTAAAAAATGGCTAAGAAGAAAAAACTCACAAAGGAATAAGAGAAAGAGTGGTGGAAGAAATTGAAGAATAAAAAAAAATCTGATATAGAATCAAAGGAATAGTTCCAAAGAGGGCTAATCTACAGTGGTAAGTGAAATTGACAGTCTAGCAAGTAAAGAGCTAAAAGTGCCATTGAATCTGAGAATTCAACGGTTGCCTTAAGGAGACTGGTTTGTATGGATTAGCAGCTAGAAGAAACATTGCTGTGTTGACTATCAGATGAGAAACAACAAATTAAAGCCCTTAGTTGTAGAATTCCTCCTCCTCTGTCCATGGTTGAGAGGTTTCTATGAGAAAAAGAGCAGAGAAGGGGCACAGCTAGAAGGAAATCCAAGGTCAACGGAACAGTGGTGTTTGTATTACTTTGCTTTTTGTTTTAGAATAGGGAGTATTTTAGCATGTCTCTGGATCCTAAAAAATAAGATCTAGCAGAGCAAGAAGGGTGAAATCAAGGAAAAGATACATGACAACATACAGAAGATGGCATTGGCTTTGAAGAGCAGAAGGGAAACCACACTTTCTCCAACTCCTGGGCTCTATGTTCTAATTCAGCTTACTCATTACAGGTAGATTTGCATATGTGTGTTGATGTGTGTGTTGATAAAGTACTTATTTTTTCCTTTGGCAATGATCTGGGACTGAATAAAAAGTTCAAGTTTATCACTTTCCAAAATTCTTAGCTATAAATCTTCAGATTCAGGGATTTTTAAAAATCTCATTTTTTTAAAGTAAGACATTAAAAACAACTCTAAAGATAAGTTCTATCTTTTCATCAGTATTAAATATTTTTTGTCAACTGCATAAAATCCCTGAGCCTTACTCCTTTTACTTCTAGAGCAGCAAAGCTGCAAAATCTTGCTTCCAAGATTAATTATACAACAAATGTGGGTTCACATACAATAAACATGTACAGTGGCATGAATAATAAAGTTAACCAGAAAAACTTTCTTGCAGTGAATGGACTCTTTCCATTGTTACTATAAACGTCTATACTGTAAGTACAGAATGCTGAGTTTATAATCACAAATTTGAGAACATTCTTTTTAAAAAGGATTGAAATACAAGTTTTATGAAAATTGAAAATAATGGCTCTATGTAGAAAACTGGATATGCGGAATAAAATGGAATCTGGACTTCTACAATAAGAACTTCTTTATTATGTCTTTTAAATGATGTTTTTAATTATGCAAGTAATATGTGAATTTATTTTTATAATAGCTTTCCGTTTACAAACAGCCCCCACCAATTCATGTGTATACTCAAACTCATTAAAAACCAATGACTTTCATTCCCTATTTCATTTTCACTGAGTCCTTTCTGGTTACACCATTAGGCTGATGTAATGATTTTATCTATAAAATGGTATATTGGTCTATGACTTTCTATTACCATTTCTCCCTTCTTCATGTCTCTATGTAACCCTTTTTTTCTTAAAGTCTTGGCTAGAGGAATCCACTGGTTTGGCAGAATTTCTTTTTAAACACTTGCAAATACTTAAACCATTTGTAGAATTAGATACCCCTATACAGTGGTGTATACTTTTTATTTTCATGTACATGTGTGGAAGTCGGTTCACCTTAGAAGAAAATAGTGGGTACCTGTGAGGGACGCCCCAAGCCGCTATGAAATCAAGATACGCAGCTGCATCCTCACGCCTGAAGGTGCTCTGCTCCCTTCACAGCTTCTGTAAAGTGTTCGCCAGATCTCTTTCTTTAAACTGACTTTATTTTTATTTTTATTTTCTTTGAGACAGAGTCTTGCTCTGTCACCCAGGCTGGAGTGCAGTGGTCCGATCTTGACTCACTGCAGCCTCTGCCTCCTGGGTTCATGCAATTCTCCTGCCTCAGCCTCCTGAGTAGCGGGGACTGCAAATGTGCACCACCGTGCCAAACTAATTTTTGTTTTTAGTAGAGATGGGGTTTCGCCATGTTGGCCAGGCTGATCTAGAACTCCTGGCCTCATGTGATTTGCCCACCTCAGCCTCCCAAAGTGCTGGGATTATAGGTGTGAGCCACTGCACCCAGGTGCTTTAAACTGCCTTTACATGTTGATCCTATTTTTGAGAACAAAGACACTATCCTAGCCACAACTAAATACAACTAAATAAAGATATTTTGCAAATAATTTGATAAGGAAGAGGCTGTATAATTATTATGTAATAAAAACCGTTTTATTTTATATATTTATGTGATTGAGATAACCCTGCAATTTGGACAACTTTTTTCCTTTTAGTTTAATTAGTTTCAAAATGTCCTTTCAGTAAAGGATACAGTAAACACTACTAACTTTTTCTGACCAGCCACAGCAATTTGCCCATCTTTTTATTGTGGAGTTATCATATTATATAATAAATAATGTTTAAAAGTTTATCTTTTTGTCTGGACCATGAAATCCTCAGGAACAGGGGTTGTGTTTTACTCATATTTGTCTATTCATTGATTAACTAAATGGACCACATTTAACCACCCCCTCCCCGTCTCCTTCAGAGTCCAATTTAAGACTAGACAAGCTAGACAATGTAGAGTCCTGAGAGCTGAGAATAGATGAGGCTATGGAATGACCAGCAACAGCCAGAGAGAAACTGAGCCAGAGTGTAAGGGTCAACTACGTTCAAGCATATTTGAGAGTTAAAGCTAGATGGAAACCATATCTATTTTTTAATTGCACTGAGTAAGTCTGGAGTCAATAACAGGAGCTGAAATAAGAGGACAAAAATCACCCTTAATCTGATGGGCACAACCTATTCAGCCCAGTGAATATAAAGCAGGCAGAAAAACGTGTAAAGGGGAAACAGGCCTAGCCTCGCTGCCTACATCTTGCCCTTGAACATCGGACTCCAAGTTCTTCAGTTTTGGGACTCAGACTGGCTCTCCTTGCTCCTCAGCTTGCAGACAGCCTATTGTGGGACCTTGTGACCATATAAGTTAATACTTAATAAAGTCCTATATATATATATATATATACACACACACACATATATACACATATGTGTGTGTATATGTGTGTGTGCATGTGTGTGTGTGTGTGTGTGTGTGTGTATACATATATCCTATTAGTTTTGTCCCTCTAAGAGAACCCTAATACAGATTTTGGTACCAGGAGTGGGGTCCAGAACAGTGGAAGGCTCTGCAATAGGTCCAGGCTGCTGTGTAAGCTGTTCTGCCACTTGGGCCATATGACCAAGCCGATTCAATGGTGCTTGAGGTGTCAGTGGCAGATAGGGATGCTGTTTGGAGCCTTTGGCAGGCTCCCATAGATGAATCAGAGAAGAGACCTCTAGGAGTTTGGAGGAAGGCCATATCATCTTCTGAAGATAACTACTCTCCTTTTGAGAGAGAGCTCTTGGCCTGTTACTGGGCTTTGGTGGAAACTAAACATTTGACTATGGGTCATCAAGTCACCATGCAACCTGAACTGCCTATCATGAACTGGTTATACCATTAGGCTGATATAATCTTTTTCTCTATAAAATGGTGCTTCTATGGGTGCTTTCTGACCCATCAAGTCATCAAATGGGTTGTGCAGAGCAGCATTCCATCATCAAAAGGAAGTGGTATATATGTGATCAGTCTTGAGCAGGTCCTGAAGGCACAAGTAAGTTACATGGGGAAGTGGCTCAAATGCCCATGGTCTCCACTGCTGCCACCCTGCCTTCTCTCCCCAAGCCTGCACTGATGGCCTCATGGGGAGTTCTCTATGATCAGTTGACAAAGCAAGAGACTAGGGCCTGGTTCACAGATGGTTCTGCATGATATGCAGGCACCACCCAAAAGTGGACAGCTGTAGCACTGCAGCCCCTTTCTAGGACATCCCCAAAGGACAGCAGTGAAGGGAAATCTTCTCAGTGGGCAGAACTTCAAGCAGTGTACCTGGTTGTGCACTTTGCATGGAAGGAGAAATGGCCAGATGTAGTATTTTATACTGATTCATGGGCTGTAGCCAATGGTTTGGCTGGATGGTCAGGGACTTGGAAGACACAGGATTGGAAAATTGGTGACAAAGAAATTTGGGGAAGAGGTATGTGGATGGACCTCTCTGACTTGTCAAAAACTGTGAAGATATTTGTATCTCATGTTAGTGCTCAGCAACAGATGACCTCAGCAGAGGAGGAGTTTAATAATCAAGTCAATAGGGTGACCTGTTCTGTGGACACCACTTAGCCTCTTTCCCCAGCCACTTCTGTCATCACCCAATGGGCCCATGAACAAAGTTGCCATAGTGGCAGGGACAGAGGTTACTCATGGGCTCAGCAACATGGACTCCCACTCACCAAGGCTGACCTGGCTATGGCCACTGCTGAGTGCCCAATTTGCCAGCAGCAGAGACCAACACTGAGCCCTAGATATGGCATCATTCCTTGGGGTGATCAGCCAGCTACCTGGTGGCAGGTTGATTATATTTGACCTCTTACATCATGGAAAGGGCAGAAGTTTGTCCTCACTGTAATAGACACTTACTCCAGATAGAGGTTTGCCTATCCTGCACACAATGCTTCTGCCAAGACTACCATCCATGGACTCATAGAATGCCTTATCCATTGTTACGGTATTCCACACAGCATTGCTTCTGACCAAAGCATTCACTTTAGGCTAAAGAAGTGCAGCAGTGGGCTCATGCTTATGAAATTCACTGGTCTTACATGTTTCCCATCATCCTGAAGCAGCTGGATTGATAGAACAGTGGAATGGCCTTTTGAAGTCACAATTACAATGCCAACTAGGTAACAACACTTTGCAGGGCTGGTGCAAAGATGTCCAGAAGGCCATGTATTCTCTGAATCAGCATCCAATATATGGTACTGTTTCTCTCATAGCCAGGATTCACAGGTCCAGGAATCTAGGGGTGGAAGTGGAAGTTGCACCATTCACCATCACCCCTAGTGATCCACTGGCAAAATTTTTGCTACTTGTTCCTGTGACATTACATTCTGCTAGCCTAGGGGTCTTAGTTCCAGACATAGGAATGCTGCCACCAGGAGACACAACAACGATTTCATTAAACTGGAAGTTAAGAGTCCAACCTGGACAGTTTGGGCTCCTCTTACCTTTAAATCAACAGGCTAAGAAGGGAGTTACAATGTTGGCTGGGGTGATTGACATGGACTATCAAGATGAAATCAGTGTACTACTCCACAATGGAGGTAAGAAGAGTACAGGCCCTGTGGCTTTGCAAGGTACAGACTCCTCCCAACTGCTTTCACAGGCTGGCACTGAGCATCTGCAGCTATTCCAGGTGCATGGTGCAAGCTATCAGTGGATCTACCTCCACCACCTTCTGGAGGATGGTAGCCCTCTACTCACAACTCCACTAGGCAGTGCCCCAGTGAGGACTCTGTGTGGAGGCACTGATCCCGCATCTCCCTTTTGCACTGTCCTAGCAGAAGTTCTTTATAAGGGCCCTGCCCCTGCAGCAAACTTCTGTCTGGACATCCAGGCATTTACATACATCTTCTGAAATCTAGGTGGGGGTTCCAAAACCTCAATTCTTGCCTTCTGTGTACCTGCAGAACCAACACTATGTGGGAGCCACCAAGGCTTGGGGCTTGCACCCTCTGAAACAATGGCCTGAGATGTACCTTGGCCCCCTTTAGCCAAGGCTGCAGAGCCTGGGGCACAGGGCACCAAGTCCCATGGCTGCAAACAACAGGGGTGCCCTGGACCTGGCCCAGGAAATTATTTTTCCCTCATAGGCATCCTGGCCTGTGATGGGAGGGGCTGCCATGAAGGTCTCTGATATGCCCTGGAGACATTTTCCCCATTGTCTTGGAGATTAACATTTGGCTCCTTGTTACTTATGCAAATTTATGCAGCCAGCTTGAATTTCTCCCCAGAAAATGTTTTTTTCTTTTCTACTGCGTTGTCAGGCTGCAAATTTTCCAAACTTTTATGCTATTGAATGCTTTACTGCTTAGAAATTTCCTCCACCATATACCCTAAATCATCTCTCTCAAGTTCAAAGTTTCACAGATCTCTAGGGCAAGGGCAAAATGCCACCAGTCTCTTGGCTAAAACATAGCAAGAGTGACCTTTACTCCAGTTCTCAACAAATTCCTCATCTCCATGTGAGACCACCTCAGCCTGGAGTGTATAGACAGCAAAGTCCAGGTGAATGGTCAAAGCCATTCACCAAGTCTTTAGGAAGTTCCAAGCTTTCCCACATCTTTCTGTCTTCTTCTGAACCCTCCAAATTCTTCCAACATCTTTCTGTCTTCTTCTGAACCCTCCAAATTCTTCCAACCTCTGCTGTTACCCAGTTCCAAAGTTGCTTCCACATTTTTGGTGTCTTTAGAACAGTGTCCCACTCTCTGTAGCACCAATTTACTGTATTAGCCAATTCTCATGCTGCTGACACATGATTTTTCTTGGCCATCTTGTCAACCAAGAATCTCCAGAGCCAGCAATGACCCACTGCTTCCTGGGACTCACTTTGCCCCAGGCCTGCTGCTGCAGGAGCCTCACCCACTCAGCTCAACTGTGTAATAACTTGTACCTGTGTTTGGCAGTTCCCAAGCCCTTGTCCCATGTCCAAGAAGAATGAGGATACACTGACAATTCAATGGGTGAGGATTGGTGGAGAAGAATTTTATTGAGTGATGGAATAGCTCTCAGTGGAGAGAGGATGCAGAGGGTGGTTTATATCCCAGTGTGGCCAAGTCCAGAGCTTTTTATGGGCTCAGAGTAGCGGAGTGTGTGCTGGTTGGTTTGTGAATATGCAAAAAAGTTTAATGTGAAGATACCACTTAAAGGTGGGCACGACAGTGTAGAAAACCAATTAGAAAAGGATAGGTATCTGCACAATAGGTGAAGGGTGGGGACCAATCAGAGGAAAGTACATGAAATGGGAAGACAGGTTCTCAATCTGGTCTATGGATCTACCAGGACTTGTAGCTAGGCTTTAAATTGTCTTAGGCTTGAAGGTGGGGTTTCACTGGGTACCCGCCCCTGTCTGCCTAGGCATTTGCCTACCTCCTGCTGCTATCACTGCTATGAATAACTACCCAAGACTGGATAATTTACAAAGGAAAGAGGTGTAATTGACTCACAGTTCTGCACAGCTGGGGAGACCTCAGGAAACTGACAATCATGGCAGAAAGGGAAGCAAACACATCACATGGCAACAGTAGACAGTAGTTCTGAGCAAAGGGGGTAAAGCCCCTTATAAAACCACCAGATCTCATGAGAACTTACTATCAGGAGAAGAGCATGGGAATAATCACCCTCATGATTCAATTAACTCTCACCTGGTCCCTACCATGACACATGGGGATTATGGGAACTACAGTTCAAGATGAGATTTGTGGGGGGGGACAGAGTCAAACCATATCACACATGTATGTGCATGTGCCTGCACACACACACAAACAGAGGAAAATATTGACATGAAGGAAGCTATGATTCCCTGCTTATATTAATATATGTAAAACCCATTGGCACAATTTATGGGGCCTTCAATGCTATTCCTTGTCTGATCCAAGTCCAGGACACCTCTAGCTTTATTAATGATAATGATGGTCATTATTTTCATTATCATTATTGACTGATAATAGCAGTGACTAGAGATAAGCCTGTTTGCCCAAGAAGCCATGGAAAATTATGTATAAACCTAGTAATATTCAACATTGACTTGGAAAGAAGTGCCTTGCTGATAATAAGGGATGATATAGTTATGAATTTGACTTGAAAAATCATTAACAAATATATACACTCTATGAGTAGGCAAATATTCCCAAAGCATCATTCAGAGGCAGTGCAATTATTGTTCTGAGGCATGAGAAGGCAGCCAGAGAGCTGATGTCATTCTCCCTGTCACTTTCTCAGGAAGGTTAAACAGCATTCTATGAGCTCTTCTCGGCTGATTTATTAAAGGTTTTTTGGAGAAAACGGTGGGAATTCAGGAACCACTGGAATAATGGGTGGGAGAATTTGCAGAATAAGATTGCATGCCACACAGAGGCACAGAGAGCAGAGGTTAAGAATGAAAAGAACAGACAAAAGACCTCACCTGAAAGGAATGATGACAATGGGTAAGGAGTGGGCTATTTCATATAAAGTTAAAATGTCATGTTTTTATTACACCAAGGAAATAAACTATTACAGACAGCTGACTACAGATGTTTATAATTAGCACAGTACTTGGCTCTCATTTTCCTGGATTCTGCCCCATTCTAAATAAACCTGGATTGTTTTCATTCTCATTAGCATCATAGAACTCATTCATATTGAAGAGCCTATTAAGACACTCAGATACATGTTACTTCTAGATCTTATATCTTCTAAGCCATTTGCACAGAGTGAGGATTTGATGTTCCCTAACTAGGTAATAGGATTACTATATTTTGAAATGTTCCTTTTGGGACAATCCTTATGCAGTTTCCTGTTCCCTGTCAGGATGGTTTAACCTATACAGTGAAAAGAAGGGTTGCAGCAGGTTTAAATATTTAAAAGTAAAGCTTATTTGAGCTGCATAAAGTCATTGCTACCTGCAGCAGAGAAAGCATAAGTCAGGCTCCATTTTTTACCTGAGAAACCTTGAAGAGCTGCTTTTGTCACTTGTTTGTATTATTTTTAAATGCCTTCCAAGTTTATAAAGTCTTGGAAAACATAACGTTTATGTATGGAGAGGACTCTGACCAGGGTTTCTCATCCTCCTCTTGTTTGCTGGGCCTGGCTTTTCAGTCTTCTTGCAGGACTTTAATGAGCAGGGAATTATTCACAATTAATGACAGCCAATCACTACAGTGTGGAATATATACTTATAAAATGATGACAAATAGCCACACCATGTGATCAGAGTATACAAATTACACCATAAGCAGAAAGTAGTTATGGTTGATTGGAGCAATTAAATGTTTTCTTCTTTAAAAAACTCCAGTGAGAATATTTTAGAAAATGGCTTTTTAATCATCTGTAGAACTGTTAAAATTATTGTCTCCTAATAGTTGTAAAGTACACCATGTTTAGAATTAACTGTAATCCCTTTGCATAGCCATGGGATTCTTCCCCCAGAAACCTGTTTACTTGAAACTTATTTTTAATCACAGACTTAACATCAACTCATTCCCATTCTGAAGGAAATGCCAATAATTTTCTAAGATTAGAAAAGACGACACTTGGCTTCCATGAATGAGTAACAACTACGCAGTGTGCGTAGCCAGATTAGGGAAAACAAAATTCTAAACAAATATGCTTGTTATCTTGCAGTTGGACTCTCCCCACCAGATCAGAACTTGGTCAGGTGCTGGAAGGCATCCTAATGACCTCCTAAAAAGTAACTAGGTTACTCTCCAGGGCCACTATGGAATGGAAGCCAAGGAAGCCACCTGGTTTCACTGAGAATGGATTGTGGAACCTGGGAAACCTGTGAGAAAAGGAGGCTAATGAAGAGAAGATGTTCACATTGACTTCTGTGTTTTTTTCTTTCTTTCTTTGTTGGGGAGTGGGAAGAAGACAGGGCAGGAAGTGCTAAGGCCATTAACAGGTAGGGCCAAGGGGAAATCTGTTGTCTCACTAGGGCCCAGGGAAAATGTCTGACCTCTACAGAGATTGGGCCATTTCATCTTTTCTACTCAGCTTTGCGATTTGGGAAAGCTTAGGGAATGTGCCTGAATGGATCCCATAGCCTTGGAGGAATGTCAGGAGACACTGAGAAGCAGAACATAGCTAGGCAATAGGTACACATGCCCGGTAAGTACCTAGTAGGAGAGAGGGAAAGCACCCAGGGGATGCAGACTGGATTCTGACCCTGGATGTTCCAGTCCCATGGACATTCAGACACAATGATCAGGGTTTTGCAAAAGTGCTGGGTATCTTCATTCACAAAGGCAGGCACACATACAGCAATATTTTTAGCTCAACCATGTCAGCAATATCTTTTTCATAGCAACGGGCTGATAAGCTTGGATACTATTTACTTTTTGTTGGTTTTATAAGTTAAAATTTGAGAAACTTTTTGTGACAATATGTATTTTTTCTTGTAGAGCTTGGCAGTCTCCCTGAAAATGCTGAATGAAGAAATTTGACTTGTGAATACAAACATGTGCTACAGGATTTTATATTAGAATTTTGGCCAAAACAGACAATTGCCTTCTGAAGTACCCAGTTTAGTCAAGTATCTAATAAAAGCTTGATTTTTTTGAGGACATACTAAGTGATAGGCACAGTGTTTTACTTGTGCTAACACATTTAACCTCTGCAACAACTGTTTTCACAATAGCTTACAAAATAAGAAAACTAAGGCTCAGAGAGATAAAATGAGTTGCTTGTGATTAAAAAATCAAATATTAGATAGCACCTAGACGGAAACAAGTTCTATCTGATTATAATATCAAATTTGTAATAAGAAGATATTTATTCTGGCTTGATATAATAATATCTTTTTTATTTAGGGGTAAAATATTACCACAGATGTAAAATATAAGGGTAAAAAGACACCTAACCTACATTTACATTAACAGTGCACTCAAAAAAATTTCATTGTCTTACCATTATAATAGTCTTTTTAAAATTATACAATTGTTATTTAAACTAGGGTAATATGCTTTTCTAGATCTTTCAAATATATCAACCATATTGATTCAACTTTATAGTCACTCTTTAATGTGAATTTTCATAATTTCATTTACCTCTCATGGGACCACCGTAGTGATTGCCTTATTCATTTATTTAATTAGAGTGGTACTAACAGAAGAATCTCACTTCTGTTTAAAAACATGTCTCGGCCGGGCACGGTGGCTCACGCCTGTAATCCCAGCCCTGTGGGAGGCCAAGGCAGGTGGATCACCTGAGATCAGGGGTTCCAGACCAGCCTGGCCAACATGGTGAAACCTCATCTCTACTAAAAATACAAAAGTTAACCAGGTGTGGTGGCAGGTGCCTGTAATCCCAGCTACTTGGAAGGCTGAGGCAGGAGAATCGCTTGAACCCAGGAGGTGGAGGTTGCAGTGAGCCGAGAATGCTCCATTGCACTCCAGCCTGGGTGAAAAAAGTGAAACTCTGTCTCAAAAAAAAAAAAAAATGTCTCATCTTGATTATGTGGAAATGTACACACTTTCCCCAGATTCCATTTCTTGGATGTTATCTATATGTTCACAGGAAGATAAAGCTTCTCAGATACCCTTGGACACACAGCCACTCCCTCCCCACCAACCCCTACCTAAAGTAACACAGCTTCTGGGGAAAATCTATAGTGGGGCTTCATCATGAATGATCCTTCTTCCTGGATTTTCAGGTACTGCTTTCCTTGTCTAGGCAATAGGGCTTGAAGAGATGTGTTTGTTGTAGAGTTAACAACCTTTTTCAGATGCATGAAAAGAAGCTGTTTATTTCACCCAAGATATGTCAGTATATAATCACCTTAGGAAAGCCAATTTACCTTATGGAATGAAAATCAAGTTTCATGGCTTAAAATTCACACGGTGCTGTCTGTAAAGACTAGGCAGTAAGGATTCTAGCCAACTGCTATAGATTACACAGACTTGTTCCTTATCCCTGTGATAGTTCCTTTACTTTTCAGCATCCTTATAGCCTGCAGGTTTCTAAATTGAGCCTGGGTCTTCATATTATATATAAATAGTAAGGCATCCATTTAGCCAGATTCAAGTGGTCTATGGCTTGAGGCAGAATGAGAAAAATTTCCAGAACAAATAACTTCTACCATACTGAATAAAGATACTTGATCAAATTAACTAAAGTTAATTCTGTTATCCGCTGAAAACCCGGGTATCTAAGCCCGGGAGAGGTCCTGCTGCTAAGACGCCAAAACTTGAAATTTTTAAAACAGCAAATGACTACATATTCTGTAGATCCACAGCTCTATTTCCCAGTTCTCATTTACATATTTAATTGTTTCCAATAAGACCTCTTTGCAGCAGAAATAGAAAGACAACCTGTATGAGTGCACTGATGTGTGGCATTATCTGAAATCCACACAGGATCTTTGTTTACTGCTGTGCTCAATTTCAGTATACATTTCTATGATTAATTTTGTTTATCCTCAGTACATCAAACTGTTCTAAGTCATTTGTGTCTGGCATTTTATGCTGTAGATTAAAGTGGACTATTGATTCCTAAGAATCGAGCTGTCTTTGAATCTGAATTCTAGATGATCACAGAGGACCACAGACCCGTTGCTTCACCTGGGATTCATACTCACTTACACCCAAGCCCAGAATCCCTCAAGAGAATTCAGGGAATCTGTGAACCTGGATGGGAAAGATTACTTGCTTTTTTTCTAGTAACTAATAGAAATTTTTAGCATTTCCTTTCATTCTTAATATGGCCAGAAAACATGGTAGTATAATCAGTACTCACAATTTTATCACCAGAAGAAATCGCAGGTGTCTGTCATATCGCATTATTGCACATATCCTCGAATATGACTTCTGTCCATCACTCATCACCCCTCTGTCATTGTGGTAGTTATTAGATCCACTGCATGATCTCATTAAGACAGTGTGTGCATTACTCTACAAATTCCTTTACATTTTGGTAACTTTAATACAATCAGTTTCCTTTGTACTCTTTTAAGTATTTTATTTTGTACATTTAAAAATATTATTCTGGCCAGGTGCGTTGACTCATGCCTGTAATCCCAGCACTTTTGTAGGCCGAGGTGGGCAGATCACCTGAGGCCAGGAGTTTGAGACCAGCCTGGCCAACATGGCGAAACCCTCCTCTACTAAAAATACAAAAAATTAACCAGGCTTAGTGGCAGGCATCTGTATTCCCAGCTACTTGGGAGGCTGAGGTGAGAGTATCGCTTGAACCTGGGAGGCGGAGGCTGCAGTGAACCTAGATAGCGCAATTGTACTCCAGCCTGGACAACAAGAGTGAAACTCTGTCAAAAAAAAAATAACGTTCTGCAAGTAGATCTATAGACTTCAACAGATTGCCGAAGAAATCTGTGACTCAAGAGGAGTTAAAAACCTTTACTCCAGGTTACATAAAAAATTTACGTCACTATAAAGTTTTAGTATCAAAATGGAAAAAATATTTTCCCTTTCTATTCTGCATAGCTTTTAGCACATCAGGGCTTCATTAAAACTCATTACTAAACCTATATTTTTTCCATAGGATATCTTCATATTTCTATAAAATGTTTCTGTAAACATTTTATGAGAACTAGTTGAGCGCCCAGTATGTGTTTGCTCTCAAGCAAAGGGCTGAGAAAAATGCAAAAGTAATGTAATTCATGGTCTCTGCTCTCAAAGACACTGCAATCAACCTGAGTGGACCAGGCTATGACTGACAAAACAACTGGAGAAGAAGCATGTTCAAAATACTCAGGTGCTAACGATAAGTGCAAAGAAGAGTTCAGAAAAATTAAAAGACATGTGAACGGATGCTGGACGCTGCAAAAGCTTGCATGGAGCACTGAGGCTTGTGCTGGGAACTAAGGAATGGATAGAATTCAGTAGCCAGAGGAGACAGAGCCCTCAGAACAGGATAAAGACAACGGTCAGAGGTTGGATAGGAATAGTCATACTCAGTATCCTCATCCTGCTTTATTTTTCTTCATAGCTCTTAAAACAACCAGGTATACTTGTATCTAATCATAATATGTCTCCAGCTGAGATGTATGATCAGGAACTTTGTTTCCCTCACTGGCGTAGGCACAACACAAAGGAATAGTGCCGCCTGGCACATAGTAGATGCTTGATAAACATTTGTTGAAGGAAGAAATGAGCAAGAAAAAACGAGAGAAGAAGAGACAAAGAGAAAGAGGGAAGATATGACAAAGAGAGGGAGGCGGTGAATGTGTGGGCTGAGAAAACTGAAGAGAACAGTCTGAATAGAGCAAGGCATGTGTGCTAGAGAAGGTGAAAACACATACGGAGTGGTTAATACTAACAACACTCATAAGAGAAGTAATCTTTACAACCAGTAACCAGGAGCTAGTCTAAGTAAAGGAGCTATAAGGCATTCTGTGTAATGAGCTCGTTTAGATCAAAGTACCTAATTTAGGCCTGAAAACATAGTAGGGACTCAAGAAATGTCAGCTATTCCTTCTTGCTATTTACATGTTTAAGTTTTAAAGCTAGATAGCTCAAGCCTCACTTTAATTGTAAAGATGTTTCATGACATTTGTTTATAAATTCTTTTAAAAATTGAGATAAAAGTCCTTTACTCTAGAAAATCTTTGTCATATAGAGTCTTCATATCTGGCTTATTCTGTTAGGTCGCACACTGGTTTATAGAGTTTCTTAGGTTCCTACAGTGGCTCGTGAGACACTTTATTGACCACTTACAAAGACATTAAGACCCAGGCATAATATTTAGCTCTTCTTAAGGTGAGAAATTCAATTTGATAAAATGTTGGAGTTGTAGAACTCTTGGATATGATCCAGTCCAATCCCTTAAATTAAAACAAACAAAAATTTAGAGAGACTACTGTTTATCTAACTAGAACGTAACTTCCCTGGTTCACAGAACTGCTTTTTCTGCCACATTCTCTGCCAGTAGTATCTTGAGTAAACTTCCACCAATGTTACCTCAAAGTGTCACTATTTTAGCTACTCATTTAAGTGCCTGGCACGTATACTGTAAATGTTCAATTAATATTTTTAAATGAAAGAAAGAAGAAAGAAGGAGGAATAAATAAATGGATTACCTTTACCATTTTTTGGTGTCAGATCATCCATCAATTCTACTATAGAATTTGTCATCTCTCATGTAGGTGCTTGTAATCACAGGAGCCAGCAGTAACTTTTTCACACATTATAAGGAAGAGAATTTTATTATTTCATTTTTGAATTTAAAGAGCTTAAAAGTTAAACTTTATAAATATGTATCATTAAACCCCTCTTATAATTAAGAAATAGAAGGAATAGAGTGAAAATGAATAATGGTTTGGTATAAGAGAGAGGTCATATAATTTGAAATTTAAAAGATTTAAATGCATGTACTAGCTCCATTTATTTTACCCCATTCTCCCCAGTTCTGTTACCATAGAAAAGGCACAATGCTAATGTGTTCACTACCTGTGACACAGAGTTGTTTTGAGGCTCGAATGAGCTAATGCTTGGGGAAGTATTTAAAGCGGGGCATGCCACACATAGGAAGAGTAGTTGTTGTTGCTTCCCATAATTTCCCAAGGTACCAAATAATGACCCTGGGCTATGTATAAAGATTAACCTTGTATCTGGCAGAATTACATAAATAATTGTCATTCGCTAGACTCTGGGACACTGACCTAAAGTTAATTATTTGTATTGTTCTCTAATAGGGACTTAACATCTCACCCAAGTCACCTTTCTGGTGGTCTCTTGATGAACCATATAAGGGAAATTATTAACGATGGTAAGAGAAAAGAGTTTATAATTAATTCTAAAACTTGAAAACTTTGACCAAAAGCAAAATTCCAATATGTGAGTATAAGGAGTTGCAAACCTATGATATTCTTCAAAGAGAGCATGCATTATGTTTTATCTGTTACTATTTCATCATCTCCAGTCCTGACAATGCAGGATTTGGGACTTGGAAACCAACACAGGGCAAGATGTGTGGATAGAAATTGTCTGTAAATGCCAACATCTTAAACTACTCTATCAGAAGAAGCCACAGGATCTCAGTCCAGCTTCTACCTTTCATCATGTCAACTCTTTATGCAAGTGCCCGGGCGCGCATGCGCATGTGTGGGAAAAGCTTTGGAAAAATTTAAAACTGCCGGTCCTCTGATGAATGAAAGCATTAGAATAGCAGATGTAGAGCATGGAGTTAGAAAATGAAAAGCTAAGCAGTGCCTTGGAACACCAGGAAGTCGGAATAACATGGTGAAAGCCATCAAGGTGCCTGGGCTATGAATGTTTTAATGTGCAGTAAAGCACTTTGAGAGCTGCCTTGAAAAAAAAAAAAAAAAAGGAAAGAAAGAAAGAAAAAAAACTTGTAATGTTTGCGAGAGTTTCCCGAAATTCTCACTGAAATAACTCCTGCAGCTAACAAATGGGGAAAGGACCAGTAGCCATCACTGATGTGGATAGAGGCGCTAAATGTCTGTGGTAAATAGCACCGTAAGTGTGAGGTGTCGGGTGCAGTGCGGGGCCACAGCACAGACCAGGAGCGAACCCAGAGGAGGCTGCTCTTCTCTTGGGGTCATGGACCATCCAGAAACAACCCTTTCTCTACCTCAACCTTCTTTAATGTTGCCGGAGACTTTCACCCTCGGAGCTCAGATATTCTTCAGTTCTGACCCCTCAATCTGCAACTTTGGCTTTCACAAGTAACCTGTTATACAAGATAGAAAAGCGGAATTCCTGTGTCTGCCCATAAAATGCTTGTCTTACATTTAGAGAAGACTTGACCCAAGACCCTAAAGAGAGAAAGGATAGTTTCTTTCTGATAGTATACGTCCCTGGGTGCAACAGAGGAAATAGAGATACAGTGCTCTCCATGGCTCAGACATCATTCCTTATATAAGGGAGCAGCCACTTCTGCTCAGAAGATCTATTAGTTTCTCCCTGTTTGCCAGTTCAAACTGTGTCCTCACTTAAGGGGAGCTTGCTCGTAACTTAGTATTATTGTTCACTTAGGCAATTAGCTAAGTAAATGGAAATGGAAATCTATCATTACTTCTAGGGAGGATATTACTCGAACTCCAAACATGAATGGTATAGAACCTTTATGTCTAGAGAATAACACATATATAGTCTTACGTAGCCATTTGACCTACATACCAATGAAAGGACCAGTTATTAAGGAGGTGAATGTCTCAAGGCTTTGCTATATTTTAATGAAGTTGACTCTGTCCGTAATCTAACCACATTTTTCTTCCAATGCATGGATTAGAACAGAAAGATATGTAAACTAATTCTTATTTCTTAGGAAGGTAAATATTTAAAAAGAACCCAAGCCATTTTCTCGGTATTTTTTGAAAAGCACATGCTGTTAAAATTCAAGACTATAACTTTAATGCTTCATCCCGTAGGTTTGTTACAAAGCTATTAATTTGCTATCATGTTTTGGGGGAACTTGTCAAGTTCTTATTTTTTCTTCTTTCTCTCGTATCTGCAAAGTATGCACACATTTGAATTATGACTCTCCTACAGGAACTAACAGCTGTATGTGCAAATCATGCATATAAATCAATTACCAAGGCCTATGTACTATAAATGCACCCATTAATTAAGCAATGTCAGATGCTATGAACCATGAAGTTCATTACATCTTTAGCATTCAAAACCAAGGATTATTTGAAGAAGAAATACTAAGTTTACCTAATAGTTAATGAAATTAAGCCGGGTTGTTGCCAACATTCTTATTTTATGCCTAAATCAGTGTTTAAACGTTTATGAATAAAACACTAACTGCTGAAAGCAGATATGTTGAAATGTAATTACTGGTAAGTTATAATACACTTGAGGACTCACTATACCAGACTTGGGAGTTTTAAGATCACCAGTGTAACACACTCTCCAAAAACAGTTTTTATGGGCTAAAAGCTGGAAAGACATAAATGCTGTTGAATTTGTCCTGGCTGAGTGGAAATTTTGATGATCGTGGCAGTATGATTTATGAGTATAACATTTTCCAGTCATTACGTGGTTGCATTTCAGCATTGTGACATGATTTGCATATGTGAATATCCCAGCAAATTAGCTTCTGATGACTGCTGCATCTGCCTGGATAAAGAAGCCCTTATCTTAAAACCAATGCAGCTGCTACTACTACAAAAAAAAAAAACCCTGCTTGGAACAGAAATGTTCAGTCCTGCTTCCCTTTGAAATCTATAGTCAGTGACTTGACACATATGGGTTCAATTTCAGGGATAAATACATGCTTGAAATGACTACGTTTACACATCTGTAGACATTTTAACATCCCTTAAGTTGTCTGCCTCACAAAGACTTCCTGGATGGTTCAGAGAAGCCTGACACCTTTTCCCACATCCCTTTGTCTGGGCTTGGAAGTCCCATGGCTCTCTTGCGGTCTGCCCCCAATAAATTGCTTCTCCTAGCCTCCTATATATAAACCGTACTTACTTGCGACCTAAAGTATCCTAACTTGTGTTGACATATCCTTGCGTGTGTGTTTTCTGTGGGTCTACATGTGTGATACCTGTATTCCTAGCTGCTACTCCAAGAACTGTTTACCTCTGTGAGTTAAATAAAATGCTGTTCCTCAATTACAGAATCGTGGAAAGCAAAATATTTTATTTCACACATAAGTTTGAGTTTTCTAAGTCTTGCATTTCACAAACACAATCAGATAGTTTTACATTGAGATGGTTTCAGTCACCCAGAAGAAGCTAAGGACACAAACAATTTTGGGAAATAAAATATTCCGAAAAGTGATTTGGTAAGTTTTTCTTCCCTGTTTTATTGGTTAGTGTGGCTGTCTTTAGGCTTTAAATGCCTTACTATTTCTTCTTCGTCTTGGTACCATTATGCGTATTGCTTATATTTTCCAGACAGAAGCTTCACCCTTTCCTTCCTTATTTTCTCTCTCCAAGAATATATTTTAAGTAGTTTTGTTTTTTTCATTTTTAACATTGTTTATAAATGTTTGCTCGCTCTTGGCTTTACCAATTTTGCTTTAATTCTTAGAAGCTTGCATCATACTGTTTCATCACTCTTGGTATAGTATCTCTCTCTACTTTCTAGAAACGTCCTTTAACATCTGAACCTATCGCAGAATCTTGATATGTACGTAGAATGATTTTAACCATGTCTCCAATTTTATGTCATGAGATATACTTCAAACTGTAGAAATATTAGTCGATTTAAAGTGTCCCACTATTTTTGAGTTTCATCCCTTTCAGGGTTTCTGCCAACAGAATTATATTTAATTTTAATCTGAGAATTTTAAAATCTACTTTCAAAAAATTGGGTAACATGTTGACTTAACCCATCATTAAACTCATTTCTTCTTCTTTTTTTTTTTTTTTAACTTTGAGATGGAGTCTCGCTCTGTGCCAGGCTGGAGTGCAGTGGTGTGATCTTGGCTCACTGCAACCTCCACCTCCTGGGTTCAAGCGATTCTCCTGCCTCAGCCTCCTGAGTAGCTGGGACTACAGGTGCACGCCACCAAGCCCAGCTAATTTTTGTGTTCTTAGTAGAGACGGGGTTTCACCATGTTGGCCAGGATGGTCTCGATCTCTTGACCTCTTGATCCACCCACCTCGGCCTCCCAAAGTGCTGGGATTACAGACATGAGCCACCGCCCCTGGCCATTTATTCTTAATTCCAGAAGAAATTGAGGAACATGTTGACTCAACCCGTCATTAAACTCATTTATTCTTAATTCCAGAGAATAATCACGTTTTCCCCATGATTCTCATTTCCTCTGTGTCATTCCCCAGTCTTTTTTTTTTGTGGAAGAAATTCAAACAGGCCACAGTTGTTGTATTCTTTCTACATTTATAGACAATCAATATACAGTAAAGGCAATCGAGAATTTATTAGATGCTCACAGTCTTACAATTCTTGAAGTTGGATTGAAGTGTATCAGCATATCTTTAGGCCCATCTGGTAATTAGAAAGCAGATTCCAGATCCTCTTTCTGCCTGCAGGATTAATCTTGATCCTCACAGTGTCATCAGTTCTTTTCTCCCATTTTGTGTCATCCTAATCATCTTAGGCTCCATTC
>NW_026652829.1:0-22513 GCF_009828535.3 Hylobates moloch
TGACAAGCTTTTTGGGACACAGTCCAAGTTGGTCTGGTGTCTGGAATGAGACTGGGGCCTAATAAAAAGGAGCGTCTATACAGGAGCTCAAATGGGCTGTACCTTGTAGCATTCTGAGGACAGGCCTGAATTCTGAGAAGGGGAAGTGGTAAAAGTATTGTCCAGTCCTTTTTAAGTTGGTGGCTGAGCTTGGTGAGGTGTGTTTTTAAAAGACTGTTAGTCTGTTCTACTTTTCCTGAAGACTGAGGACTGTAAGGGATATAAAGGTTTCACTGAACACTAAGAGCCTCAAAAAATGCTTGGCTGATTTGACTAATAAAGGCCGGTCTGCTATGGGACTGTATAGAGGTGGGAAGGCCAAACAGAGGAATTATGTCTGACAGAAGGGAAGAAATGACCGTGGTGGCCTTCTTAGACCTTATGGGAAAGGCCTCTACCTATCTAGTGAAAGTGTCTACCTAGACCAAGAGGTATTTTAGTTTCCTGACTCGGGGCATGTTGAGTAAAGCTAATTTGCCAGTCCTGGGTGGGGGGCAAATCCTTGAACTTGATGTGTAGGGAAGGGAGGGGGCCTGAATAATCCTTGAGGAGTAGAAGAATAGCAGATGGAACACTGAGAAGTTATTTCCTTGAGGATAGATTTCCACGATGGAAAGGAAATGAGATGTTCTAAGAGGCGGGCTAGTGGCTTGTACTATAGCATAGCCTGCCTTTGCTGGTGTGTGGCGATTAGGTCTGGTGGAACTGCCATCAATAAACCAAGTGTGATCAGGGTGAGAAACAGGGAAGAAGGAAATTGGGGAAATGGGTTGAACGTCAGGTGGATCAGAGAGATGCAGTCATGAGGGTCAGGTGTGGTATCAGGAGTAATGTGGGAGGCCGGATTGAAGTCAGGCAAGGAACAATGGTAATTGTGGGAGACTCAACAAAGAGTGAGTACAGCTGAAGTAGCTGGGAAGCAGAACGTATATGCATCAGGTGTGAGAAAGAAAATAGATTTTGGAAATTATGAGAGCTGTAGAGAGTGAGTTGAGCATAGTTTGTGATTTTAAGGGCCTCTAAAAGTATTAGTGTGGCAGCAGCCGCTGCACAGAGACATGATGGCCAGCCTAAAACAGTAAGGTCAAGTTGTTTGGACAAAAAGGCTACAGGACGCGATCCCGGTCCTTGTGTAAGAATTCTGACTGCACAGCCCTGCACTTCAGCTGTGTGTAATGAAAAGGGTTAGGATGAGTCAGGGAGAGCTAGGGTGGGGGCAGTCTCTAAAGCTGTCTTCAAGGAACGGAAAGAGGAGTGGGGAAAGGATTTAGGATCTATGGGGTCAGCTAGGTTTCCTTTTGTGAGTCTATATAATGGTTTTTTTAGGATGGCAAAACCAGGTATCTAAAGGCAAAAGTATCTAATCATGCCCAGGAAGGAAAGGAGTTGTTGTCTTGTAAAAGGGTTTGGGGTTTGAGAGATTGGTCAGACATGATTGGCAGGGAGAGCACGTGTGTTTTTATGAGAATTATGCTGAGAGTGGTAATGGATAAGGAAGAAATTTGGGCTTGACTGAAGTAATGGAGGCTGTCTGTGAAGCTTTGTGGCAGTACAGCCTGGGTAATTTGCTGAGCCTGATGGGTGTCAGGGTCAGTCCAAGTGAAAGCGAAGAAAGGCTGGGATGAAGGGTGAAAAGGAATAGTAAAGAAAGCATGTTTGAGATCCAGAACAGAATAATGGATTGTAGAGGGAGGTGTTGAGGATAGGAGAGTATATGGGTTTGGCACCATGGGGTGGATAGGCAAAACAATTTGGTTGATAAGGCATAGATCCTGAACTAACGTGTAAGGCTCGTCTGGTTTTAGGACAGGTGAAATGGGGGAATTGTAAGGAGAGTTTATAGGCTTTAAAAGGCCATGCTGTAGCAGGCGAGTGATAACAGGCTTTAATCCTTTGAAAGCATGCTGTGGGATGGGATATTGGCATTGAGCGGGGTAAGGGTGATTAGGTTTTAATGAGATGGTAAGGGGTGCATGATCGGTTGGCAAGGAGGGAGTAGAGGTATCTTATAATTGTGGGTTAAGGTGGGGGGATACAAGAGGAGGACGCAAAGGAGGTTTTGGATTGGGAAGAAGGGCGGCAATGAGATGTAGCTGTAGTCCAGGAATAGTCAGGGAAGCAGATAATTTAGTTAAAGTGTCTCAGCCTAATAAGGGAACTGGGCAGGTGGGGATAACTAAAAAGGAGTGCTTAAAAGACTATTGTCTAAGTTGGCACCAGAGTTGGGGAGTTTTAAGAGGTTTAGAAGCCTGGCTGTCAATACTTAACAACAGTTATGGAGGCAAGGGAAGCAGGCCCTTGAAAAGAAAGTAATGTGGAGTGGGTAGCCTCCATATTAAGAAGAGGATGGACTTACCTTCCACTGTGAGAGTTACCTAAAGCTCGGCATCTGTGATGGTCTACGGGGCTTCCGAGGTGATCGGGCAGCGTGTCTTCAGCCGCTAAGCCAAGAAGATCTGGGAAGAAGTCAGAGAGCCTTGAGCCAGAGTTCCAGGGGCTCTGGGAGTGGCTGCCAGGTGAGTTGGACAGTCCGATTTCCAGTGGGGTCCTGCACAGGTGGGACATGGCTTAGGGGGAATCCTGGGCTGCGGGCATTCCTTGGCCTGGTGGCCAGATTTCTGGCACTTGTAGCAAGCTCCTAGGGGAGGCGGTTCTGGAGGAATGCATGACCACTGCAGTTTAGGCGTTTGGAAGGTCTTGTGTGCTGGAGATGTGGCTGGGGTTTTTCTCACAGTGGAGGCAAGGAATTGTAACTCAGAAATATGTTGCTACTTGGCTGCCTCTACTCTATTATTGTACACCTTGAAGGGGAGATTAATCAAGTCCTGTTGTGGGGTTTCAGGGCCGGAATTTAATTTTAGGAGTTTTATTTAATATTGGGAGCAGATTGGGTAATAAAATGTGTATTGAGAATAAGACGGCCTTTTGAACTTTTAGGGTCTAGGGCTGTAAAGTATCTCAGGGTTGCTGCCAAATGAGCCATGAACTGGGCTGGAGTTTCATATTTGATGAAAAAGAGCCTAAACACTATCAGATTTGGGATAAAGAAAAAGGAGCATTAACCTTGACTGTGCCTTTAGCTCCAGCCACCTTTTTAAGAGTAAATTGCTGGGCAGGTGGGGGAGGGCTAGTCACAGAAGGAAACTGAAAGCCAGACCAGGTGTGAGGAAGGGCGGTGATAAAAGGATTATAGGGTGGAGGAGCAGAGGCTGAGGAAGAATTGGGACCTAGCTCAGCCTGGCGAGGAGGGGAGAAGTCAGATGGGTCTGTAGAAAAGGAAGATTAGAAAGACTCAGCAATGCTTGGGGTTGGGACTGAGGGGACAGGTGGGAGGGAAAAAAGGAAGATTTGGGATGAGTTGCATTGGGAACAGAGACTAGAAAGGGACTGATGTGTAAAAGAATGCCTGGACATCAGGCATCTCAGACCATTTGCCTATTTTACGACAAGAATTCTTTAGATCTTGTAGGATGGAAAAAATGAAAGTGCTGTTTTCCAGCTATTTGGAACTACTGTTGAGTTTGTATTGGGGTCAAGCGGCATTGCAGAAGAAAAAAAGAAGCAAGATGCTTAGATTTTAGGTCAGGTGAGAGTTGAAGAGGTTTTAAGTTCTTAAGAACACAGGCTAAGAGAGAAGAAGGGGGAATGGAAGGTGGAAGCTTGCCCATAGTGAAGGAGGCAAGCCTAGAGAAAAGAGAGTAGAGACACGGAGAAGGGGTGGGGTGTTCTTGCCCTCCAGAAAAGCAGAGAAGGGGTTGGGGTATGGAAATAAGGGGCTGTGGCACAGAGATAAGAGGTCGGGGTGTGGAAATAAGGGATCAGGGCTCAGAGATAACAGGTTGGGGTTCCTGCCTCTCCTCCAGAAAAGCAGGACTTGCCACTAAGGGTGAAGGAGAAGGGGTTGAGGGGTTCTTGCCTCTCCCCCAGAAAAGTGGAGAAGGGTTAGAGACACAGAGAGAAGGGGTTGGGGTTCTTGCACCTCCCCCAGAAAAGTGGGACTTGCCGCTAAGGGTGAAGGACCAAGGCAGGCATCCCTGTGTGGTCTGACACCTCTGAAACCTGGGTGAATAATCAGAGACGCGTCCCTGCAATGATTAAACACCAAGGGAAGGCTGCCTTCCCTAGTCTGTGATTGGCGCCAGAGTTTTGGGTCCACGGATAAAACGTGTCTCCTTTGTCTCTACCAGAAAATGAAATGAATTGAAATTAACAGAAGAGAGAGATTGAAGTGTGGCGCCAAGATTGAAAGGAGAAAGAGTTTGAGGGATAGTGAGGGAGGTTGGAGAAGAGAGTAAAAAGAGGCCACTTACTGGATTTGAAATTGGTGAGATGTTTCTTGGGCCATTTGGTCTGAGGACCTGAGGTTATAGGTGGATCTTTCTCATGGAGCAAAGAGCAGGAGGACAGGGGATTGATCTCCTAAGGGATGTCCCCCAATCCGAGTCATGGCACCAAATTTCACTCGCATCCATGGGAAGAGACCACCAAACGGGCTTTGTGTGAGCAATAAAGCTGTTTATTTCACCTGGGTGCAGGTGGGCTGAGTCTGAAAAGAGAGTCAGTGAAAGAATATAGGGGTGGGGCCATTTTATAGGATTTGGGTAGGTAAAGGAAAAAGGGGAGTTGTTCTCTGGTGGGCAGGAGTGGGGGTCACAAGGTGCTCAGTAGGGGAGATTTTGAGCCAGGATGAGCCAGGAGAAGGAATTTCACAAGATAATGTCATCAGTTAAGGTAGGCACAGGCCATTTTCACTTCTTTTGTGGTGAAATGTCATCAGTTAAGGCAGGAACCAGCCATCTGGATGTGTACGTGCAGGTCACAGGGAATATGATGGCTTAGCTTGGGCCCAGAGGCCTGACAGGTTTGACTTGCATTTCTCTGATGATTAGTGATGATGAGCACTTTTTTCATATACCTGTTGGTGATTTTTATGTCTTATTTGGAGAAATGTCTATTCAGCTCTCTTGACTATTTTCTAATCCAATTATTTGTATTTTTGCTGTTGACTTGTTTGAGTTTTCTATAAATTTGGGATATTAACCCCTTATCAAGTGAATAATTTGCAGATATTTTCTCCCATTTTCTAGGTTGTCTGTTCACTCTAGTGATTGTTTCCTTTGCAGCGCAGAAGTTTTTATTTGGTGTAATCCCATTTGTTTATTTTTGCTTTTGTTGTGCATGTCTTTCGATGTCTTTTCTAAAAAGTCCTCGCCCAAACTAATGACATATAATATTTCACCTATGTTTTCTTCTACTAGTTTCATAGTTTGAGGTCTTACATTTAAATATTTAATTTATTTTGAGTTGATTTTTGTATATGATGAGAGATAGGGGTCTACTTTCATTCTTTTGTATGTGGATATCCACTTTTCCCAGCACCATTTGTTGAAAAGACTGTCTTTTCCCCATTGAATGTTTGAATCTTTGTCAAAAATAAGTTGTAGGTAAATGTGTGGATTTATGCCTGGGCTTTCTATTTTTGTTCCACTGCTCTATGTGCCTGTTTTTATGCCAATACCATGCTGTTTTAGTTAGGATAGCTTTGTAATATATTTTGAAATTAGATAGTTTAATACCTCTAGCATTGCTCTTTTTCCTCAAGATTTATTTTGCTATTTGGGGTGTTTTGTAGTTTCACATGGATTTTAAGATCTTTTTTAATATCTGTGAAGAATGAAATTAGAAATTTGATAGAGATTATATTGGATCTATAGATTGATTTGAGTAGTATGGTCATTTCAACAATATTAATTCTTCTAGTCCATGAATATGGGATATCTTTCTATTTATTTTAACTTTTTTTAATTGCTTTTATTAATGTTTAATAATTTTCATCTTTCCATGACTTAATTTACTTGTAGGTATTTTGTATTTTTAATAGCTATTTTAAATGGGATTACTTTCTTGATTCCTTTTTGAGATAGTCTGCTATTGGTGTATAGAGATGTTACTGATTTTTTATGTTGCTTTTTTATCTTGAAACCTTGTTGTATTCATTTACTATTTCTGATTCTCAGTGGTGTATTTAGGGTTTTTTACATATATGATCATGTCATCTGCAAAGAGGGACAATTAGCCTTTTTTTTTCCAATTTGGATGCCTTTTATTTCTTTCTCTTACCTAATTGTTCTGACGAGGATTTCCAGTAGTATGTTGAAAAAAGTGATTAAAGTGAACATCCTTGTCTTGTTCCAGATCCTAGAGGCAAAGCTTTCAACTTTTCACCATTCAGTATAATGTTGCCTGTGGGTTATCACATATGGTCTTTATTTTATTATGTTCTTTTATAACTAATTTGTAAAAGATTTGATCGTAAAAGGATGTCTAATTTTGTCAAATGCTTTTTCTGCATCTATTGAAATGATTATATATTTTTTATCCTTCATTGTTTAATGTGATGTATCACATTTATTGATTTACATGTGTTAGACCATCCTTACCTCCCCGGGTAAGTACCACTTGATTATGGTGAATAATGTTTTTAATGTGCTTTTGAATTATCATTGCCAGCACTACTGGTTTTGAATGTTTGCATCTATGTTTATCAATGATATTGGCCTGGAGTTTTCTTTTATTTGCTGTTCTTGTATCATTTTGGAATCAGGTAATGCTGTCTTCATAGAATGAGTTCGCAAGAGTTCCCTTCTTTTCATTTTTTTGAAATCATTTGTAAATAATCTGTGTCGGTTTTTTAGACGTTTTGTAGAATTTGTCAGTGAAAACCACCAAGTCGTGAAATTTTGTTTCTTCTTCTATTTTTTTTAGAGACAGAGTCTCACTCTATCACTGAGGCTGGCATACAGTGGTGCAGTCATAGCTGACTGCAGCCTCAAACTCCTGGTCTTAAGTGATCCTCCTGCCTCAGCCTCCTGAGTACAAGTACACACCACTATACCTGGGGAATTTTTATTTTTATTTTTAGAGATGGAGTCTCGTTGTGTTGCCCAGGCTAATCTTGAACTCCTGGCCTCTAATGATTCTCCTGCCTTGGGCTCCTAAAAGGTGAGATTACAGGTGTGAGCTACTGTGTGAAGAGTTTTGGATTTTCCTTGACTGACAGACTAAATCGCTCCTTCCATCTCATTATTTGTCATTGGTGTGTTCACATTTTCTATTTCTTCTTTCTTCAAATTTGATAGGTTATATGTGTCCAGAGCATACATATTTCTTCTAAGTTTTTCAATTTATTGATGTATAATTTTTTGTAGTACTTACTCATGATTCCTTGTATTTCTGTAGTGTCCATCATAGTATACCCTTTTTCATTTCTGATTTTATGTAAATTTTCTCTTTTTTCTTAGTTTGACAAAACATTTGTCAATTTTACCTTTTCAAAAAACATTCTTTCATTTAATCATTGGTATTTTTTGTCTTCATTTGGTATATTTGTGCTCTGATCTTTATATTCTTTTGCTAATTTGGGTCTTAGTTTGTTCTTGATTTTATAGTTCCTTGAAATACATCGTTAGATGGTTTATTCATTATCTTTCTTCTTTATCGATGTAGAAATGTATTGCTATAAACTTTCCTCTAAGGATTGTTTTGCTGTATTTCATAAGTTTTCATATGTTCTGATTTCATTTTTATTTGTCTTAAGACATTTTTAAAATTAATTTCTTTTTCATTGACCCATTGGTTGTTTAGGGATATGTTGTTTAATTTGTGTGTATTTGCACAATTTCTGAAGTTCCTCTCGTTGTTTATTTCTAGCTTTATTCCTTATGGTCAGAAAAAACATGTGATATGATTTGATTTTTTGATTAGCTAAGACTTGTTTTGTGGTCTATCATATCTATCATGGGCAATATTCCATGTGCAGGAGAAAAGACTGTGAATTATTCAATTGTTGGATGAAATGTTATGTAAATAACTGTTAAATTCTTTTGATGTAAAGTGCAGTTTAAATGTTTCCTTGTTGATGTTTTCTCTCAATGATCTGTTCATTACTGAAAATGGGATGTTGAGGTTTCTTACTATTACTGCACAGGTTTTGTCTCTCCTTTTAGATCTATTAATGTTTGCTTTATATATTTAGGTTCTCCAATGTTGAGTGTATTGTATATTTACAATTATTGTATTCTGTTGTTGTGCTCACACGTTTATTATTACATAATGGCCTTGTTTGTCTGTGTTTATAGTTTTTTTACTAGAAGTCTATTTTATTTGATATAAATATACCTACTCCTGCATTCTTTTGATTTTCATTGTCATAAAATATATTTTTCCATCTGATCACTTTCAATTTATGTGTGTATTTACAGGTGACAGGAGTCTCTTGTAGAAAGAATATAGTTAGGTCTTGTTTTTAATCCATTTACCCATTCTCTGTATTCTTCCTGGATAATTTAATCTATCTACATTCAAGGTAATTATTGATAGATAACGACTTGTACTGCCATACATGGTTTTCTTGTTGTCTTTTAGAATTTTTGTATCTTTTTTTCCTTTATTGTCTTCCTTTGTAGTTGTGATTTTTTTCTGTGTGTTTTTGTTTCTTGTTCTTTTATTTTTGGTGTACCTATTAAAAATGTTTGCCTTTTGGTTACTATGAGGCATGCGAAGAACATTTTATGGTTTCAATAGGTAATTTTGAATGGATAACAACTTAATTTTGATAAGAAGAAATGGGGAAAAGCAATCACTCTGCTCTTTAACTCAATCACTCCCCCACATTTTGCATTTTTGATGTGTGCCCTTTTCTTTCAGTTTGAAGACTGTTCTTTAACTTTTTTTATTTTATTATTATTATACTTTAAATTTTAGGGTACATGTGCACAATGTGCAGGTTTGTTACATATGTATACATGTGCCATGTTGGTGTGCTGCACCCATTAACTCGTCATTTAGCATTAGGTATATCTCCTAATGCTATCCCTCCCCACTCCCCACACCCCATGAAAGGCCCTGGTGTGTGATGTTCCCCTTCCTGTGTCCAAGTGTTCTCATTGTTCAATTCCCACCTATGAGTGAGAACATGCGGTGTTTGGTTTTTTGTCCTTGTGGTAGTTTGCTGAGAATGATAGTTTCCAGCTTCATCCATGTCCCTACAAAGGACACCAACTCATCATTTTTTATGGCTGCATAGTATTCCACGGTGTATATGTGCCACATTTTCTTAATCCAGTCTATCATTGTTGGACATTTGGCTTAGTTCCAAGTCTTTGCTATTGCGAATAGTGCCGCAGTAAACATACGTGTGCATGTGTCTTTATAGCAGCATGATTTATAATCCTTTGGGTATATACCCAGTAATGGGATGGCTGGGTCAAATGGTATTTCTAGTTCTAGATCCCTGAGGAATCACCACACCGACTTCCACAACGGTTGAACTAACTTACAGTCCCACCAACAGTGTAAAATTGTTCCTATTTCTCCACATCCTCTCCAGCACCTGTTGTTTCCTGACTTTTTAATGATCACCATTCTAACTGGTGTGAGATGGTATCTCATTGTGGTTTTGATTTGCATTTCTCTGATGGCCAGTGATGATGGGCATTTTTTCATGTGTCTGTTGGCTGCATAAATGTCTTCTTTTGAGAAGTGTCTGTTCATATCCATTGCCCACTTTTTGATGGGGTTGTTTTTTCCTTGTAAATTTGTTTGAGTTCATTGTAGATTCTGGATATTAGCCCTTTGTCAGACGAGTAGGTTGCAAAAATTTTCTCCCATTCTGTAGGTTGCCTTTTCACTCTGATGGTCATTTCTTTTGCTGTGCAGAAGCTCTTTAGTTTAATTAGATCCCATTTGTCAATTTTGGCTTTTGTTGCCATTGCTTTTGGTGTTTTAGACATGAAGTCCTTGCCCATGCCTATGTCCTGAATGGTATTGCCTAGGTTTTCTTCTAGGGTTTTTATGGTTTTAGGTCTAACATGTAAGTCTTTAATCCATCTTGAATTAATTTTTGTGTATGGTGTAAGGAAGGGATCCAGTTTCAGCTTTCTCCATATGGCTAGCCAGTTTTCCCAGCACCATTTATTAAATAGGGAATCCTTTCCCCATTTCTTGTTTTTGTCAGGTTTGTCAAAGATCAGATGATTGTAGGGCATTATTTCTGATGGCTCTGTTCTGTTCCATTGATCTATATCTCTGTTTTGGTACCAGTACCATGCAGTTTTGGTTACTGTAGCCTTGTAGTATAGTTTGAAGTCAGGTAGCCTGATGCCTCCAGCTTTGTTCTTTTGACTTAGGATTGACTTGGCAATGTGGGCTCTTTTTTGGTTCCATATGAACTTTAAAATAGTTTTTTCCAATTCTGTGAAGAAAGTCATTGTTAGCTTGATGGGGATGGCATTGAGTCTATAAATTACCTTGGACAGTATGGCCATTTTCATGATATTGATTCTTCCTACCCATGCTGACTCACCTTTTCTAAAAATACAACTGATTTTCTTATGCTTTTAAGTTCAAATTTATCTTGTCTCCTTTTGATTAATTAAAACAACAGGTTATTAAAAACCTTAACAGAAAATATTCTTATTATTTATTGAATCAGAAGAGAAACAGGAAATACCATGCTCTCTTGGGCCTGTTTCCTATACTCCAACATCATAAGAATTGTTGCTTCTATAATGTTCAGCTTCAAATTATTTTGCTTGATCAATCAAAATGAATTTCCTGAATTTTCTCCTCCTGTTCAAAATGGAACCACATTCATCCACCAACCCCCAGCCCTAGGACTGTTTCTTTTATTCTGATAGTTTGTGATATCCTTGACTTCACAGCAGAAAACTGTCAGTCTCCCAAACCCCTTCACTCAGGTCCCGTGGAGCCTACCTTCTAAAGTCTCTTCATTATTCTTTCTTTGAATGTTCATGGCCACCTTGTTGTTTAGACTCTTATCCCTGTCTATAAGAGATCCCTCAGGTCTTCCTGCCTGTGGCCATGCCTAATTTATATGCTTCCTAAAATGTGATGTGACATGTCACTGCCTTGCTTAGAAGCCGTGCACTGGCTTCCAACACGTGCAGAATCAAGTGCTTGCTGTTTAACATGATCTACCCAGTCCTCTAGATTCTGGCTTCCAGTTATTTTCTCAGCCTCAAAAAAGCACCTCACTCTCCAAACATAGCAAATAGCTTGTGCCCTCCTGCCTCCTGTTCACACCTCCATTCCTTCCCCTCTACCTGGATGCTCCTCCCTTCAGCCACCCCTCCCGCTGTAAGCTCCCATGGATTGACCGGTGCTTGAGTGTTTTTGCACTTTGGACCTCCCGCCTCTCACTCCTGGTTTCTGTCTGTCTACCTGTCTTGACCCGCCACTTGCACTTCCTCTGACTTATCTGCCTAATTCTGGTTGACAGTGTTATTTGTTAGCTTCATATCTACTGGTTCTCTCAATTATTTCTCAGCCTCCCCACACCAGGCTCCTTGCCCCATATTTATAAGCTGCTATTGGCTTGAGGGTGACTGTGCCTTTCTAATAAAACTATTTTATAGACTGATAGTTACAAGGGTATAGTAGAAAAGAAATGAATCTACCTTTGAGTGTATTTCAACATATCTAGTGATCCATAAATATTTTCTTATTATTATCATTATTGTGATTTTTAAATAGACGATCAGGGAAGGCAGAGTCTAGGCCACGAATCTGAACTTAGGCATTCATCTTTATTAAGATATTTGGGATCTCTGCAGGTATTCTGAATTTTAAATGACATTCAGTGATTCGATAAAATAGGAATTTTGTTTTACTCTGAATTGAGTAGAGTTTCAGCAACTGGCTACTGTGTCATTATTTCTATAAATTCAAAATGTATAAGGAATATCTACCTTTTCACAAGGGAGTATCCCGGGTCTCAGTTCTCAACCGTTTTTCTAGGTGCACTCATGACTCTGTGATCTCATGAAGCCCAAAGGCATTAAATTCCATGTATGTGTGCATGTGTGAATGCATATTTCCAGCTCCTACCTGTCCTCTAAAATTTAGACTCATATCTAATTGTCTACCAATTATCACCACTTGGAAGACTAATAGACAACTCAACTATCACACATCCATAAGGGAATTCTTGATCCTCCACTTTCAACCCCTGGGCCCAACACTCCTCTGTCTTCTCCGTCTCAGTAAGGAGCATCTCCAGCATACCAGCCGTTAGGCCAGAAAACTTGCCCTAACCCCTCTTTGTTTCTTACACCTCATGTCAGCATACACCGTTGAACTGTATTCAGAATCTGAGCTTCCCTTGCCACACCAATTGTGTACACCCTGCTTCACTTTACGTCATTGCTGTCATGGATTATCAAAGTAGCCTCCTAACTCCTCTCCCTTTCTCTTTCTCCCTTCACTTTGTTCTTCACTGAGCAACCAGAGTAAGTCTTTATTTATTTTATTTTTTTGAGACGTAGTCTCCTCTGTCGCCCAGGCTGGAATGTAGTGGTGCAATCTGGGCTCACTACAATTTCTACCTCCTGGGTTCAAGCGATTCTCCTGCCTCAGCCTCCCAAGTAGCTGGGACTACAGGCATGCATCACCAAGCCTGGCTAATTTTTGTGTTTTTAATAGAGATGGGGTTTTGCGATGTTGGCCAGGTTGGTCTCGAACTCCTGACCTCAGGTGACCCAGATGAAGTCTTTTTAAAGCATAAGGCAAATAATGTTTTCATCTGCTTAAAACCTTCCATGGCTAGGAATGTCTTAAACCATCTTGTCCTCTGACACTTCTCTGGTCTCTAGTCCAATCAGTCTCCCCTCGATTATTGCAATCTTCAAAGACACCAGGCAGATGTGCTTCTGCCTCAGGGCCTTTGCATGTGTGGTCCCCTTTGCCTGGAATGCTTTCTCATCAGGAATCAGCATGGCTTACTTCCTCTCTTATCCAGGCCTTTGCTTAATTATTAATTATTACTCTGTCATAAGAAGAATCTTTTCTGACCATTTCACTTAAAATGGCACCTTCTCACTCTTTATTCTCTAATTTTACTTTATTCTTCTTTAAAGCACTTCTTACCATCTGACCTATCTTGTATACACATTTTCAAATTTCTTCACTGGTTGCTCCCACTCTGCCCTATGCAAGCTCCATGAGAGCAGAGACTGTTTTGTTCATTGCTGCATCTCTATCTCTTAAAATAATTCTTGGCATAAGTAGGCATGCAGGTTAGTATTGCATGCATGAATGAGGACAATAATGGGCCCAAATTCTTCTGGAAAATTTTTCCTCAGTCTTGAGGCTAGTTTACTATCATCAGATTACTTGGTTTCTTGACCATTAATGACTCACTGTATCTGTCCTATTTACAGGCACATCTTGGAAATATTGCGAGTTCAGTTCTAGACTACTGAAATAAAGCAAACCATTGCAATAAAGTCGCCAGATGCATTAACCCGTCATGAGACTCAACCGGTCTTTTGAAATTTTGAAGCCAGGCGTTGACTTCTTCTCTCTAACCGTGAAAGTCCTAGATGACATGTACCTCCAGTAGAGAAGGCTCTTTCATCTACACTGAAAATCTATTGTGTAGTGTGGCTGCCTTCATCAGTGATCTGAGCTAGATCTTCTGGGTAACTTGTTGCAGCTTCTCCATCACACTTCCTGCTTCACCTTGCACTGTTATGCTATGAAGAGGGCTTCTTTCCTTAAATCTCATGAACCAACCTCTGCTAGCTTCAAACTTTTCTTCTGCAGCGTCCACACTTCTCTCAGCCTTTATAGAACTGAAGAGTCAGGGCCTTCCTCTGAATTAGGATTTGGCATAAAGGAATGTTCTGGCTGGTTGGGCCTTCTATCCAGACCATTAAACTCTCCATACCAACAATAATGCTGTTTCACTTTCTTACCATGGTGTGCTCACTGGATTAGTGTCCTTCAAGAACTTTGCCTTTGCATTCACAATTTGGCTGTTTTGTCCAAGAGGCCTAGCTTTCATCCCGTCTCGTCTTTTGACATGTCTTCCTTACTAAGCTTAATCATTTCTAGCGTTAGATTTTAAGTGAGAAATGCATGAGGCTCTACCTTTTACACGAACACTTGTAGGCCATTTTAGGATTATTATTTGGCTTGCAAGATTATTAATTGGCCTAATTTTCATATTGTTGAGTCTCAGAAAATAGGGAGGCCCAAGGAGAGGAAGAGAGATGGGACAGCAGCCGGTTGGTGAGGCAGTCAGAGTCCGTAGAGTATGTATCAATTAAGTATGCCTTTGTACATGAATGTAGCTCATGGTGCCCCAGAACATAGCAGTAATGTCAAAGGTCACTGATCACGGAGCACCATAACAAGTATAATAATACATTTTGAAATATTGCTAGAATTATCAAAATGTAACACAGATACAAAGTGAGCCCATGGCATTTGAAAATGGCACCAAAGCTTCCGGTTAGCTGAAAACGTGGAGGTTCATAGAGGATGGTAGTGTCCAGGGAGGTGAGGAAGTGCCATGCCACATCCCCCATACATTGCCTTTTGTGTCTCTTCACCTGTATCTGTTGTAACATCTTTTATGATAAGCTGGAAAACGTGTTTCTCTGAGTTCTATGAGCTGCTGCAGCAAATTAATCAAACTCAATGAGGGGATCATGGTAACTTCAACTTGAAGCCAGTCAGTCAGATATTCTGTAGGCCCAGACTTGCAACTCGTTTCTGGGAGTTTGGGGAGAATCTTGGGTACTGAGCCCCCAAACTATGGGACCTGATGCTATCTCAAGGTAGACAGTGTCAGGACTGAATTCGAGGACATCCAACTCGTGTCTGCTGCTTGATGCATGGGGAAAAGGCCCCCATACATTTGGTCAAAGAAGTCTTCTCTGCTGATGATTTTTGTGGTGTGAGAGTAGAGGAAAAAAAACGAGGTTTGAGAGAGTTTTTCCCTACATAATTGTCAGTGAAGTGGGATTTGCTTGAATGGCCCTGACTGATGGAAGCATGTGCGTTGAAAAGAGAAAGGATTAAAGGGTGGGAGAATGAAGAATCTTCGATTCCCAGGTGGCCACGTGGCCACCCATGGTATGAAGCTTAGCTATGCTGAGATCAGTTACTAAAGGTGAAAGTTATCAGCCAAATTTAGAGATGGATCCAACCTCCCAGGAATTAGTTCACTGGATGCATAAGAAAATGCAAACTAACAAGAAAAAAGCAAAAGATTCAGTCCCTTGGTTATTGTTACCTATAATGGCTAAAATGAAAGCTAAAGAGGGTGCTGGGTAAGGCCTTGAGGCTGGACTAAACTCAGATGTGGGTCTGTCTCAACTCAGGCCACTAGACTCAAAGCCACCCAGAAAGGGGAACATTAAGCCTGGGCACCAGAAAGTACCTTCAAAACTGGTCACCAAGAAGGTAGTGAAGGTGGGAGAAGGGAAAAACCAACTACTATTGAAACCAGAGGGTGTCCTGTGAAGGAACTGCTCCATTTTTAACATTGATATCATCAACTTCTCGAGGAACCTTTACTAAAACAGATTTACAGTGACTAATTTAGGAGCAGCGTCTCTGGTTTTAAATGCTGCAGAGTGAAAGAGTTGTTTGGGCTGGTGCAGGACCCACACTCACTATTGAACAACCACAGATGGGTATATGTGATCCAGACACACAGGAGGTTATTCCTATGGGAACAGCCAGCCGAGTGGACTAGAGAAAAGCCATGGGAAGATCTGTTTTCCGTGATAAATGGACTGTCCAACTCCACCTATAAATGCCAAGCAGAGCACCCCAGATGACCCAGTCGATATGCTTTGTATGTCAGAGCACCCCAGATGACCCAGCTGATATGCTTTGTATGTGAGACATGAGGGGCTGACTTTATGACGACTGGGATATTCCCCAGCTGAATAGGCCACGATAAACTCTGTGAGTAAAGGGGCTCCTTCTACGTGGGCACCCCTTGTGACATTACTCCTGCAGAATCCAACATCAGCTCCAAAAGCCTTATCAAATTTGCTATCTCTCCTTCCCCTGTAATCTCAACGCTTTGGGAGGCTGAGACAGGTGGATCACTTGAGGCCAAAAGTTTGAGACCAGCCTGGCCAAGATGGTGACACACTGTCTCTACTGAAAATACAAAAATTAGCCGGGTGTGGTGGTGCATACCTGTAGTCCCAGCTACTCAGGAGGCTGAGGCAGGAAAATCCCTTGAACCCAGGAGGCGGAGGCTACAGTGAGCTGAGATCGTGCCACTGCACTCCAGCCTGGGCGACAGAGTTAGACTGTCTCAAAAAAAGATAAAAAATATGCAATTTACTCCTCTTCAAAGTCAGTAATAAAGACGGGGAAAAAAGTAATTCCTCTGTTATAACATTAGAAACTCTCCCTCATCCCCAAATGTAATATGCTATTACTTAACCTTTCCTTTTGTTTTCTTTTATTTAGTCAGTTGAATCCCTTTCACCATGCTCACGGTAAAAGAAACGTGGCTCAATTTTGTGAGTTGAATTAGACAAGTCCCTGATCTTTCCTGTTTGTTAAAGTCAGAATTTAGGGTACTTTCTTTTATGAATTAGCATTACCTTAATCAAAAGAGCTCAATGAGATTCACCTGGCATGACTGGTAAGGTAATTATGTTTCAGAATTTACTGAAAAAGAAAAGTTCTTTTATTTGTTATGCTTTCAAGGAGTAGAAAATAGCAGTTGAAAATCTATACTGAAAAGGGTCAAAGTGTGTTGGGGCGTGGTTGAGCTACTTTGAAACAGACTGGTGGGAAAGAAGTTTGTGTCGAAGTTCAGCCTGTGTCAGCAGCTAAGCCTCCGAATGAGACACACACTACAGATAGAACACACGGGCTGTGGCCATTCAGCAACTGAGCACCTATCCCAGGCTCTGTGACTGCAAGGATGAATAAGATGCACACTCCCTACACTGCAGACATTTTATGCTAGGGTCTCAGGCACTGTGACTGCAAGGATAAGTAAGATACACACTCCCTACTCTGCAGACATGGTATGCTGGGGTTAGCAGACAAGTGGAAATGCAGGAGTTTCTCATTTCAATACAGGATGATCAAAGCTCATACACAGGAAGTTCAGGGTGCTGTAGGAGCACACTGGGGGAGCACCTAAACTCTTTAGAACTACTGATGATAAATACAGTTTATATTTGGAACTGTTAGTAGGAATGGTATTAAAAAGTTGGGTAAATGAGAATAGTGTACTAATTTATTTATGTTAGTTAGCACAGAGTAATAATGTAGATGATTTAGTTAGCATAAAAAATAATGTTTAAGGCCAAAGAAGAAAGAGACAAGAAGTTTTTAGTCTCACTGCTGAAAATACACATTGCACACTATATAATTCTCATGAAAAACATAAGAACATGTGTAAATGCAACACATATGAAGCTGTAGAAAGAATAATATTGCATACTATTCACTTACTACTGTTTTGCTTTCTTTTTTTTTTTTTTTAATGAGACAGAGTCTCACTCTGTCGCCCAGGCTGGAGTGCAATGGTGCGATCTTGGCTCACTGCAACCTCTGCCTCCTGGATTCAAGTGATTCTCCTACCTCAGCCTCCCGAGTAGCTGGTACTACAGGCATGCACCACCATGCCTGGCTAATTTTTGTAATTTTAGTAGAGACCGGGTTTTGCCATGTTGGTCAGGATGGTCTCAAACTCCTGACCTCAAGTGACCCACCCGCCTTGGCCTCCCAGAGTGCCGGGATTATGGTGTGAGCCACCGCGCTCGCCTCAGTTATTACTCTTGAAAGCACAATTGTAGGCACTTGGTAGACATTTAGTTATTGAATAGAATTCAAGGAGATTCTGAGGGGCATAATTAGTTGAAATTGCAATTAAGCAATGACTGTATCAGAAGACCATTTTTGTTTAAATTACTTCTAACGACTGAGACGGAGGAGCTGTACCAGGGTTGCATCCCAGGTGAGGTCCACATCAGAGAATCTGGGGCGGGACCATCCAGCCACTTCCCTTACAGGGAAATAGGTTTGTCTTTCTGGTGAACGTCCTGACAGGCCCTTTAGCATGGTGCTTTTGGTAAATCCAAGGAATGGAGTCTATTTTGGAATCCTGAAATACTCAAAGATGGCTTTGTCTCCCAGGAAGGGCTTCAGCTACGATAACTCAAGTGGCATTTGAGAAGAAGCAGAAGCAGGCAGGTCACTCTCTGCACCCCCAGGAGCAGATCATAAGACCTCATTTGAGAGGAACAGTCCTTATACCCAGAAGAAAGAAACATCCTTATCTCTGAAGATACAGGGACACAGAGAAGAATTTGAACACACAGGCCTTGCTAAGTTCGCCCACTTTATCTCCATGACAACATACTCACTCTGCCCAATTGTACCAGTCCCTGGCGTCCATGGTTCATCCAACCTAACTAAGCACTATGATACACAAGGTTTCCTGTTTCTTTGGGACATTTTCTTATGAAGACTCCTGTGCCTCATAAAGCTTTTTAAATAAATGAGTACGCTTTTCTCTCGTTAATCTGTACTTTGTTACAGGGGCATTGGCCATAGTCTTAGTGAAAGGTGAGGAAAAGAAACCTTTCATCCCCTAAAAAGGAATAAAAAAAGAATTATTGGGTATATATATTATCAACCCAACGAGAGAATTCTGTTCCATATGTCTTATTTCCTCTCTATGTTTTATTATTCTTGGACAGACCCTCTACTCTTGATCCATTTGATCAAAAAATCTGTGAAGACTGCATGCTGGAGTGTGGCCCTAGTATGGAGGGTCTTGCAGCTCCATGTGAAACTGGACACTTGTGGACTAGAGCTCCCCAGTGAGGAGAAGGATAAATGAACCCCACAGAAGCCATCCAGTGAGCTCATAGGACGAGCTGATAAAGAATTTGGGAGGACTCTTTCTCTGGACTTTTGGGATGATTCCCTTCTTCACAGCAGAGCCTAGGTCTTCTAGAGCCCTTTGCCATGGGAAAGCTATGCCCTTCTACTCTCCTCTGAGGCTGTGTCTTCCTCATGGGAAAGCTGTGCTCTCCTGTGTCTCCTATGAGGCTGTGTCTTCCTCATGGGAAAGCTTTGCTCTCCTATGTCTGCTTTGAGGCAGTGACTTCCTGATGGGAAAGCTGCGTCCTCCTATGTCTGCTCTGAGGCTGTGTCTTCCTCATGGGAGACCTGTGCTCTCCTATTCTCCTCTGAGGCTGTGTCTTCCTCATGGGAAAGCTATGCCCTCCTATGTCTCCTCTGAGGCTGTGTCTTCCTCAAGTCATAGCTGAGACTTCCTCTGTTTCCTCTGAGGCTGTGTCTTCCTCATGGGAAAGCTATGCTCTCCTATTTCTCCTCTGAGTCTCTGTCTTCCTCTTGGGAAAGGTGTGCTCTTCTATGTCTCCTGTGAGGCTGTCTTTCTCATGGGAAAGCTGTGCTCTCCTATTCTCCTCTGAGGCTGGGTCTTCCTCATGGGAAAGCTGTGCTCTCCTATGTCTCCTGTGAGGCTGTCTTCCTCATGGGAAAGCTGTGCACTGCTATGTCTCCCCTGAGGCTGTGTCTTCGTCATGGAAAAGCTGTACTCTCCTATGTCTCCTCTGAGTCTGGTCTCCTCATGGGAATGTTGTGCCCTCCTATTCTCCTCTGAGACTGTGTCTTCCTCATGGGAAATCTGTGCCCTCCTATGTCTCCTCTGAGGCTGTGTCTTCCTCATGGTAAAGCTGGACCCTCCTATGTCTGCCCTAAGACTGTGTCTTCCTCATGGGAACGCTGCCCTCTCCTATGTCTGCTCTGAGGCTGTGTCTTACTCAGGGGAAAACTGATCCCTTATATGTCTGCTCTGACGCTTTGTTTTCGTCATGGGAAAGCTGCGCCCTCCTATGTCTCCTCTGAGGCTGTGTCTTACAAATGGGAAAGCCATTCCCTCCTGTGTCTTCCTTATGGGAATGCTGTGGTCTCCTATATCTCCTCTGAGGCTGTCTTCTTCATGAGAAAGCTGTGCCCTCCTATGTCTCCCCGGAGGCTGTGTTTTCCTCATTGGAAAGCTGTGCCCTCCTATATCTGCTATGAGGATGTGTCTTCCTCATGGGAACCCTGTGCTTTCCTACGTCTCCTCTCAGGATGTGTCTTCCTCATGGGAAAGCTGCGCCCTCCTATGTCTCCTCTGATGCTTTGTCTTCCTTATGGGAAATCTGTGCCCGCCTATGTCTGCTCTGAGGCTGTCTTCCTCATGGGAAATCTGTTCTCTCCTATTCTCCTCTGAGGCTCTGTCTTCCTCATGGGGAAGCGGTACTCTCGTATTTCTCCTCTGAGGCTGTGTCTTCCTCATGGGAAAGTTGCGCTCTCCTACTTCTCCTCTGAGGCTGTCTTCCTCAAGGGAAATCTGCGCTCTCCTATGTCTCCTCTGATGCTGTGTCTTCCTCTTGGGAAAGCTCTGCTCCATTATGTCTCCTCTGCCGCTTTCATCCCCATGGGAAATTTGCGCTCTCCTATTTCTACTCTGAGGCTGCCTTCCACATGGGAAAGCTGTGATGTCTTTTGTCTCCTCTGATGCTGTCTCCCTCATGGGAAAGCTGTGCCCTCCTATATCTGCTCTGAGGCTGTGTCTTCCTCATTGGAAAGCTGTGCTCTCCTATGTCTCCTCTGAGGCTGTGTCTTCCTCATGGGAAAGCTGTGCTCTCTTATGTCACCTTTGCCGCTTTCATCCCCATGCGAAATTTGCGCACTCCTCTTTCTACGCTGAGGCTGTCTTCCACATGGGAAAGCTCTGATGTCCTTTGTCTTCTCTGATGCTGTCTTCCTCATGGGAAAGCTGTGCCTTCCTATGTCTCCTCTGAGGCTGTGTCTTCCTCATGGAAATGCTGTGCTCTCCAATTTCTCTACTGAGACTGTATTCCTCTTGGGAAATCTGTGCTCTCCTAAGTCTCCTCTGAGGCTGTGTCTTCCTCATGGGAAAGCTGTGCTCTCCTATTCTCCTCTGAGGCTGTGTCTTTCTCATGGGAAAGTAGCGCTCTCCTATTTCTCCTCTGAGGCTGTCTTCCTCAAGGGAAATCTGTGCTCTCCTATGTCTCCTCTGATGCTTTGTCTTCCTCGTGGGAAACCTGTGCTCTCTTTTGTCTCCTCTGCCGCTTTCATCCCCATGGGAAATTTGCGCTCTCCTATTTCTACTCTGAGGCTGTTTTCCACATGGGAAAGCTGTGATGTCCTTTGTCTCCTCTGAGCTGTCTTCCTCATGGGAATGTTGTACCCTCCTGTGTCTCCTCTGAGGCTGTGTCTCCCTCATTGGAAAGCTGTGCCATCCTATGTCTGCTCTGAGGCTTTGTGTTCCTCATGGGACAGCTGCACTCTCTTATGTCTCCTCTGAGGCTGTGGCTTCCTTCTGGGAAAGCTGTGCCCTACAATTCTCCTCTGAGGCAGTGTCTCCCTCAAGGGAAAGCTGTGCACTCCTATTCTCCTGTGATTCTTTGTCTTACTCATGGGAAATCTGTGCCCTCCTGTATCTGCTCTGAGGCTGTCTTCCTCATGGGAAAACTGTGCTCACGTATTCTCCTCTGAGGCTGTGTCTTCCTCAAGGGAAATCTGTGCTCTCCTATGTCTCCTCAGATGCTGTGTCTTCCTCATGGGAAAGCTGTGCTGTCTTATGTCTCCTCTGCCGCTTTCATCCCCATGGGAAATTTGCACTCCCCTATTTCTACTCTGAGACTGTCTTCCACATGGGAAAGCTGTGATGTCCTTTGTCTCCTCTGATGCTGTCTTCCTCATGGGAAATCTGTGCCCTCCTATATCTGCTTTGAGGCTGTGTCTTACTCATGGGATAGCTGTGCTCTCCTGTGTCTCCTCTGAGGCTGTGTCATCCTCATGGAAAAGCTGTGCTCTCCTATTTCTCCTCTGAGGCTGTCTTCCTCTTGGGAAAACTCTGATCTCCTATGTCTCCTCTGAATGTGTGTCTTCCTCATGGGAAAGCTATGCTCTCTTGTGTCTCCTCTATGGCTGTCTTCCTCATGGGAAATTTGCACTCTCCTATTTCTCCTCTGAGGCTGTCTTCCTCATGGGAAAGCTGGGCTCTCCTATTCTCCTTTGAGGCTGTTTCTTCCTCAAGGGAAAGCTGTACCCTCCTATTCTCCTCTGATTCTGTGTCTTCCCAAAGCTGCACTCTCCTATTTCTCCTCTGAGTCTGTGTCTTCCTCATGGGAAAGGTGTGCTCTCCTATGTCTGCTCTAAGACTGTGTCTTCCTCATGGGAATGCTGCGCTCTCCTATGTCTGCTCTGAGGCTGTTCCTTACTCAGGCGAAAGCTGAGCCCTCATATGTCTGCTCTGACGCTTTGTCTTCCTCATGGGAAGGCTGTGCCCTCCTATGTCTCCTCTGAGGGTGTGTCTTACACATGGGAAAGCCGTTCCCTCCTATGTCTCCTCTGACGCTGTGTCTTCCTTATGGGAATGCTGTGGTCTCCTATTTCTCCTCCTAGGCTGTGTCTTCCTCATGGGAAAGCTGCGCTCTCCTGTGTCTCCTCTGAGGCTGTGTCTTCCTCATGGGAAAGCTGTGCCCTCCTCTTCCCCTCTGAGGCTGTGTCTTCCTCAAGGGAAATCTGTGCTCTCCTATGTCTCCTCTGATGCTGTGTCTTCCTCTTGGGAAAGGTC
>NW_026652830.1:0-22476 GCF_009828535.3 Hylobates moloch
CTAGTCAAAGAAAGGGGAAACAGACGGCACCTGGAATATCAGGTGCCGTCTGTTTCCCCTTTCTTTGACTAGGAAAGGGAACTCCCTGACCCCTTGTGCTTCCCGAGTGAGGCAATGCCTCGCCCTGCTTCGGCTCGTGCACAGTGCACTTCACCAACTGTCCTGCACCCGCTGTTAGGCACTCCCTAGTGAGATGAAACCGGTACCTCGAGCAGAAATGCAGAAATAACCCGTCTTCTGTGTTGCTGGGGCTGGGAGCTGGAGACCAGAGCTGTTCCTATTCGGCCATTTTGACTCCACCAGATCTATCTTAAAATAAAACTACACAGCAGCATTCTGTGAAACTTCTTTCTGTTCTGTGCATTCAACTAACAGAGTTGAACTTCACTTTTGATGGAGAAGTTCTGAAACGCACTTTCTGTGGAAACTGCAACTGGATATTCGGAGGGCTAAGGGGCCTATAGTGGAAAAAGGAATGTCTTCAAATAAAAACTACACAGAAGCATTCTGTGAAACTACCTTCTTTTCTGTGCATTCTACTAACAGAGTTGAACATTACTTTTGATTGAGCAGTTCTGAAACACTCTTTCTGTAGAAACTGCAAGTTGACATTTGGAGTGCTAAGGGACCTACAGTGGAAAAAGGAATATCTTCAAATAAAAACTACACAGAAGCATTCTGTGAAACTGCGTGCTGTTATGTGCATTCAACTAACAGAGTTTAACCTTACTTTTGATTGAGCAGTTCTGAAACTCTCTTTCTGTAGAAACTGCCAGTGGACCTTCAGAGCGCTAATAAGCCTATTGTGGAAAAAGGAATATCTTCAAATAAAAACTACACAGAAGCTATCTGTTAAACTTCTTTCTGTTCTGTGCATTCAACTAACAGATTTGAAACTTCCTTTTGATTGAGCAGTTCTGAAACACTCTTGCTGTAGAATCTGCAAGTGGATAATCCGAGCGCAGAGGGGCCTATCGTGGAAAACGGAATATATTCAAATAAAAACGACACAGAAGCATTCTGTGAAACTTCTTTCCGTTCTGTGCATTCAACTAACAGAGTTGAACCTTACTTTTGATTGAGCAGTTCTGAAACACTCTTTCTGTAGAAATTGCAAGTGGACATACAGAGTGCGAAGGGACCTAGAGTGGAAAAAGGAATATCTTCAAATAAAAACTACACAGAAACATTCTGTGAAACTCCTTTCAGTTCTGTGAATTCATCTAACAGAGTTGAACATTATTTTTGATGGAGCAGTTCTGAAACACTCTTTGTGTAAAAACTGCAATTGGATATTCCAAGGGCTAAGGGGTCTATACTGGAAAAAGGAATATCTTAAAATAAAAACTACACAGAAGCATTCTGTGAAACTTCTTCCTGTTCTGTCCATTCAACTAACAGTGTTGAACTTCACCTTTGATGTAGAAGTTCTGAAACACTCTTTCTGTGGAAACTGCAAGTGGACATTCGGAGGGCTAAGGGGCCTATAGTGGAAAAAGGAATGTCTTCAAATAAACACTACACAGAAGCATTCTGTGAAACTTCCTTCTCTTCTGTGCGTCCTAATAACAGAGTTGAACCTTACTTTTGATTGAGGAGGTCTGAAACACTCTTTCTGTTGAAACTGCATGTGGACTTCCTGAGCGCTATGGGGCCTAGAGTGGAAAAAGGGATATCTTCAAATAAAATCTACACAGAAGCATTCTGTGAGACAACTTTCTGTTCTGTGCATTCAACTAACAGAGTTTAAGCTTACTTTTAATTGAGCAGTTCTGAAACTCTCTTTCTGTATAAACTGCAAGTGGTCAATCAGAGTGCTAAGAAGCGTATAGTGGAAGAGGGAATATCTTCAAATAAAAACTATGCAGAAGAATTCTGATAAATTTCTTTCTGTTCTATGCATTCAACTAACGGAGTTGAAATTTACTTTTGATTGAGCAGTTCTGAAACACTCTTTCTGTAGAAATTGCAAGTGGACCTTCAGAGCGCTAAGGGGCCTAGAGTGGAAAAAGGATTATCTTCAAATAAAAACTACACAGAAGCATTCTGTGAGACGACTTTCTGTTCTGTGCATTCAACTAGCAGAGTTGAACCTTACTTTTGGTAGAGCACTTCTGAAACTCTCTTTCTGTAGAAACTGCAAGTGGACATGCAGAGCGAAAAGGGGCCTATAGTGGAAAAAGGAATATCTTCAACTAAAAACTACACAGAAGCATTCTGTGAAATTTCTTTCTGTTCTATGCATTCAACTAACAGAGTTGAAACTTACTTGTTATTCAGCAGTTCTGAAACACTCTTTCTGTAGAAATTGTAGGTCGACATATGGAGTGCTAAGGGACCTATAGTGGAAAAAAGAATATCTTCAAATAAAAACTACACAGAAGCATTCTATGAAACTCCTTTCTGTTCTGTGAATTCAACTAACAGAGTTGAAGATTATTTTTGATTCAGCAGTTCTGAAAAACTCTTTCTGTAAAAACTGCAAGTGGATATACCGAGCGCTGAGGGGTCTATACTGGAAAAAGATCTATCTTAAAGTAGAAATACACAGCAGCATTCTGTGAAACTTCTTTCTGTTCTGTGCATTCAACTAACAGAGTTGAACTTCACTTTTGATGGAGAAGTTCTGAAATGCACTTTCTGTGGAAACTGCAACTGGACATTCGGAGGACTAAGGGGCCTATAGTGGAAAAAGGAATGTCTTCAAATAAAAACTACACAGAAGCATTCTGTGAAACTACCTTCTTTTCTGTGCATTCTACTAACAGAGTTGAACACTACTTTTCATTGAGCAATTCTGAAACACTCTTGCTGTAGAAACTGCAACTGGATATTACGAGCGCTAAGGGGCCTATAGTGGGAAACGGAATATCTTCAAATAAAAACTACACAGAAGCATTCTGTGAAACTTCTTTCTGTTCTATGCATTCAACTAAAAGGATTGAACCTTACTTTCGATATAGCAGTTCTGAAACACACTTCCTGTAGAAATTGCAAGTGGACATATAGAGTGCTAAGGGACCTGTAGTGGAAAAAGGAATATCTTCATATAAAAACTACACAGAAGCACTCTGTGAAACTCCTTTCTGCTCTGTGTATTCAACTAACAGAGGTGAACATTATTTTTGATTGAGCAGTTCTGAAACACTCTTTCTGTGAAAACTGCAGGTGAATATTCCGAGCGTTAAGGGGTCTATGCTGGAAAAAGGACTATTTTAAAATAAAACTACACAGAAGCATTCTGTGAAACTTCTCTCTCTTCTGTGCATTCAACTAACAGAGTTGAACCTTACTTTTGGGAGAGCAGTTCTAAAACTCTGTTTCTGTAGAAACTGCAAGTGGACATGCGGAGCGCAAAGGGGCCTACAGTGGAAAAAGGAACATCTTCTAATAAAAACTACACAGAAGCATTCTGTGAGATTTCTTTCTGTTCTATGCATTCAACTAACAGAGTTGAACCTTACTTCTGATTGCGCAGTTCTGAAACACTCTTTCTGTAGAAATTGCAAGTGGACATACAGAGTGCTGAGGGACCTATAGTGGAAAAAGGATTATATTCAAATAAAAACTACACAGAAGCATTTTGTGAAGCTCCTTTCTATTCCGTGAGTTCAACTAACAGAGTTGAACCTTACTTTTGATTGAGCAGTACTGAAACACTGCTTCTGTAGAAACTGGAAGGGGATATTCCGATCGCTAAGGGGTCTATAGTGGATAAAGGAATATGTTCAAATAACAACTACGCAGAAACATTGTGTGAAACTCCTTTCTGTTCTGTGAAATCAGCTAACAGAGTTGAACACTACTTTTCATTGAGCAATTCTGAAACACTCTTGCTGTAGAAACTGCAACTGGATATTACGAGCGCTGATGGGCCTATAGTGGAAAAAGGAATATCTTCAAATAAAAAGTACACAGAAGCATTCTGTGAATCTTCTTTCTGTTCTATGCATTCAACTAACACGGTTGAACCTTACTTTCGATAGAGCAGTTCTGAAACACACTTCCTGTAGAAATTGCAGGTGGACATACAGAGTGCTAAGGGACCTATAGTGGAAAAAGAAATATCTTCAAATAAAAACTACACAGAAGCATTCTATGAAACTCCTTTCTGGTCTATGAATTCAACTAACAGAGTTGAACATTATTTTTGATTGAGCAGTTCTGAAACACTCTTTCTGTAAAAACTGCAGGTGGATATTCCAAGCGCTAATGGGTCTATGCTGGAAAAAGGACTATTTTAAAATAAAACTACACAGAAGCATTCTGTGAAACTTCTTTCTGTCCTGTGCATTCAACTAACAGACTTGAACTTCACTTTTGATGGAGAAGTTCTGAAACACCCTTTATGTGGAAACAGGAAGTGGACATTCGGAGGGCTAAGAGGCCTATTGTGGAAAAAGGAATATCTTCAAATAAAAACTACACAGAAGCATTCTGTGAAACTTCTTCCGCTTCTGTGCATTCTACTAACAGTGTTGAAGCATACTTTCGATTGAGTAGTTCTGCAACACTCTTTCTGTAGAAACTCCAATTGGCCCTACGTAGCGCTAAGGGGCCTAGGGTGGAAAAAGGAATATCTTAAATTAAATACAACACAGAAGCATTCTGTGAGACAACTTTCTGTTCTGTGCATTCAACTAACAGAGTGGAACCTTACCTTTGGTAGAGCACTTGTGAAACTCTCTTTCTGTAGAAATTGCAAGTGGACATTCGGAGCGCTAAGTGGCTTATAGTGGAAAAAGGAATACCTTCAAATAAGAACTACACAGAAGTATTCTGTGAAACTTCATTCGGTTCTGTGTATTCAACTAACAGAATTTAACATTACTTTTGATTGAGCAGTTCTGAAACACTCTTCCTGTGGAAAATGCAAGTGCACATTCTCAGCGCTAAGGGGCCTATAGTGGAAAAAGGAATGTCTTCAAATAAAAACTTCTCAGAAGCATTCTGTGAAACTACGTACTGTTATGTGCATTCAACTAACAGAGTGTAACCTTACTTTTGATTGAGCAGTTCTGAAACTCTCTTTCTGTACAAACTGCAAGTGGACTTTCAGAGTGTTAAGAAGCCTATTGTGGAAAAAGGAATATCTTCAAATAAAAACTACACAGAAGCTTTCTGTTAAACTTCTTTCTGTTCTGTGCATTCAACTAACAGAATTGAAACTTACTTTTGATTGAGCAGTTCTGAAACACTATTGCTGAAGAAACTGCAAGTCCATATTCCGAGCGCAAAGGGGCCTATCGTGGAAAACGGAATACCTTCAAATAAAAACGACACAGAAGCATTCTGTGAAACTTCTTTCCGTTCTGTGCATTCAACTAACAGAGTTGAACCTTACTTTTGATTGAGCAGTTCTGAAACCCTCTTTCTGTAGAAGTTGCATGTGGACATACAGAGTGCGAAGGGACCTATATTGGAAAAAGGAATATCTTCAAATAAAAACTACACAGAAGCATTCTGTGAAACTCATTTCGGTTCTGTGAATTCATCTAACAGAGCTGAACATTATTTTTGATGGAGCAGTTCTGGAACACTCTTTCTGTAAAAACTGCAGTTGGATATTCCAAGGGATAAGGGGTCTATTCTGGAAAAGGAATATCTTAAAAACTACACAGAAACATTCTCTGAAACTTCTTCCTGTTCTGTACATTCAAATAACAGACTTGAACTTCACTGTTGATGGAGAAGTTCTGAAACACTCTTTCTGTGGGAACTGCAAGTGGACATTCGGAGGGCTAAGGGGCCTATAGTGCAAAAAGGAATGTCTTCAAATAAAAACTACACAGAAGCATTCTGTGAAACTTCTTTCTCTTCTGTGCGTCCTACTAACAGTGTTGAACCTTACTTTTGATTGAGCAGTTCTGAAACACTCTTTCTGTAGAAATTGCAAGTGGACATACAGAGTGCGAAAGGACCTATAGTGGAAAAAGGAATATCTTCAAATAAAAACTACAGAGAAGCATTCTGTGAAACTCCTTTCGGATCTGTGAATTCATCTAACAGAGTTGAACATTATTTTTGATGGAGCAGTTCTGAAACACTCTTTCTGTAAAAACTGCAATTGGATATTCCAAGGGCTAAGGGGTCTATACTGGAAAAAGGAATATCTTAAAATAAAAACTACACAGAAGCATTCTGTGAAACTTCTTCCTGTTCTGTCCATTCAACTAACAGAGTTGAACTTCACTTTTGATGGAGAAATTCTGAAACACTCTTTCTGTGGAAACTGCAAGTGGACATTCGGGGGGCTAAGAGGCCTATAGTGGAAAAAGGAATGTCTTCAAATAAAAACTACACAGAAGCATTCTGTGAAACAACTTTCTGTTCTGTCCATTCAACTAACAGAGTTGAACCTTGCTTTTGGTAGAGCAGTTCTGAAACTCTTTTTCTATTGAAACTGCAAGTGGACATGCAGAGCGCAAAGGGGCCTATAGTGGAAAAAGGAATATCTACAAATAAAAACTACACAGAAGCATTCTGTGAAACTGCGTGCTGTTATGTGCATTCAACTAACAGAGTTTAACCTTACTTTTGATTGAGCAGTTCTGAAACTCTCTTTCTGTATAAACTGCAAGTAGACCTTCAGAGCGCTAATAAGCCTATTGTGGAAAAAGGAATATCTTCAAATAAAAACTACACAGAATCTTTCTGTTAAACTTCTTTCTGTTCTGTGCATTCAACTAACAGAATTGAAACTTACTTTTGATTGAGCAGTTCTGAAACACTCTGGCTGTAGAAACTGCAAATGGATATTCCGAGCGCAAAGGGGCCTTTCGTGGAAAATGGAATACCTTCAAATAAAAACGACACAGAAGCATTCTGTGAAACTTCTTTCCGTTCTGTGCATTCAACTAACAGAGTTGAACCTTACTTTTGATTGAGCAGTTCTGAAACACTCTTTCTGTAGAAATTGCAAGTGGAACTTCGGAGCGCTAAAGGGCCTAGAGTGGAAAAATTATTATCTTCAAATAAAAACTACACAGAAGCATTCTGTGAGACAACTTTCTGTTCTGTGCATTCAACTAACAGAGTTGAACCTTACTTTTGGTAGAGCAGTTCTGAAACTTTCTTTCTGTAGAAACTGCAAGTGGACATGCGGAGCGCAAAGGGGCCTATAGTGGAAAAAGGAATATCTTCAAATAAAAACTACACAGAAGCATTCTGTGAAATTTCTTTCTATTCTATGCATTCAAATAACAGAGTTGAACCTTACTTGTTATTCAGCAGTTCTGAAACACTCTTTCTGTAGAAATTGCAAGTGGACATACGGAGTGCTAAGGGACCTATAGTTGAAAAAAGAATATCTTCAAATAAAAACTACACAGAAGCATTCTATGAAACTCCTTAATGGTCTGTGAATTCAACTAACAGAGTTGAACATTATTTTTGGTTCAGCAGTTCTGAAACACTTTTTCTGTAGAAATTGCAAGTGGACATACAGAGTGCGAAGGGACCTATAGTGGAAAAAGGAATATCTTCAAATAAAAAATACACAGAAGCATTCTGTGAAACTCCTTTTGGTTCTCTGAATTCATCTAACAGAGTTGAACATTATTTTCGATGGAGCAGTTCTGAAACACTCTCTCTGTAAAAACTGCTATTGGATTTTCCAAGGGCTAATGGGTCTATACTGGAAAAAGGAAGATCTTAAAATAAAAACTACACAGAAGCATTCTGTGAAACTTCTTCCTGTTCTGTCCATTCAACTAACAGAATTGAACTTCACTTTTGATGGAGAAGTTCTGAAACACTCTTTCTGTGGAAACTACAAGTGGACATTCGGAGGGCTACGGGGCCTATAGTGGAAAAAGGAATGTCTTCAAATAAACACTAAACAGAAACATTCTGTGTGACAAATTTCTGTTCTGTGCATTCAACTAACAGAGTTTAAGCTTACTTTTAATTGAGCAGTTCTGAAACTCTCTTTCTGTATAAACTGAAAGTGGAAATTCAGAGCGCTAAGAAGCGTATAGTGGAAAAAGGAATATCTTCAATTAAAAACTACATGGAAGAATTCTGTTAAATTTCTTTCTATTCTATGCATTCAACTAACGGAGTTGAAACTTACTTTTGATTGAGCAGTTCTGAAACGCTCTTTCTGTAGAAACTGCAAGCGGACTTTCGGAGCGCTAAGGGGCTTAGTGTGGAAAAAGGAATATGTTCAAATAAAAACTACACAGAAGCATTCTGTGAGACAACTTTCTGTTCTATGCATTCAACTAACAGAGTTTAAGCTTACTTTTAATTGAGCAGTTCTGAAACTCTCTTTCTGTATAAACTGCAAGTGGAAATTCAGAGCGCTAAGAAGCGTATACTGGAAAAAGGAATATCTTCAAATAAAAACTACAACTTTCTGTTCTGTGCATTCAACTAACAGAGTTTAAGCTTACTTTTAATTGAGCAGTTCTGAACTCTCTTTCTGTATAAAGTGCAAGTGGACATTCAGATCGCTCAGAAGCGTATAGTGGAAAAAGGAATATCTTCAAATAAAAACTACACAGAAGCATTCTGTGAAATTTCTTTCTGTTCTATGCATTCAACTAACAGAGTTCAACCTTACTTGTTATTCAGCAGTTCTGAAACACTCTTTCTGTAGAAATTGCAAGTGGACATACGGAGTGCTAAGGGACCTACAGTGGAAAAAAGAATATCTTCAAATAAAAACTACACAAAAGCATTCTATGAAACTCCTTTCTGGTCTGTGAATTCAACTAACAGAGTTGAACATTATTTTTGATGAAGCAGTTCTGAAACACTCTTTCTGTAAAAACTGCAAGTGGATATTCCAAGTGCTAAGGGGTCTATACTGGAAAAAGGAATATCTTAAAATAAAAACTACACAGAAGCATTCTGTGAAATTTCTTCCTGTTCTTTCCATTCAACTAACAGAGTTTAACTTCACTTTTGATGGAGAAGTTCTGAAACACTCTTTCTGTGGAAACTGCAAGTGGACATTCTGAGGGCTAAGGGGCCTATTGTGGAATAAAGAATGTCTCCAAATAAAAACTACACAGAAGCATTCTGTGAAACTTCTTTCTCTTCTGTGCGTCCTACTAACAGAGTTGAACCTTACTTTTGATTTAGCAGGTCTGAAACACTCTTCCTGTTGAAACTGCATGTGGACTTCCTGAGCGCTAAGGGGCCTAGAGTGGAAAAAGGAATATCTTCAAATAAAAACTACACAGAAGCACTCTGTGAGACAACTTTCTGTTCTGTGCATTCAACTAACAGAGTTTAAGCTTACTTTTAATTGAGCAGTTCTGAAACTCTCTTTCTATATAAACTGCAAGTGGACATTCAGAGCGCTCAGAAGCGTATAGTGGAAAAAGGAATATCTTCAAATAAAAACTACGCAGAAGAATTCTGTTAAATTTATATCTGTTCCATGCATTTAACGAACGGAGTTCAAACTTACTTTTAATTGAGCAGTTCTGAAACACTCTTTCTGTGGAAAATGCAAGTGGACCTTCGGAGCGCTAAGGGGCCGAGAGTGGAAAAAGGAATATCTTCAAATAAAAACTACACAGAAGCATTCTGTGAAACTTCTTTCTGTTCTATGCATTAAACTAACAGAGTTGAAATTCACTATTGATTGATAAGTTCTGAAACACTCTTTCAGTGTAAACAGCAGGTGGACATTCGGAGGGCTAAGGGGCCTATAATGGAAAAAGGAATGTCTTCATATAAAAACTACACAGAAGCATTCTGTGAAACTTCTCTCTCTTCTGTGCATTCAACTAACAGGTTTGAACTTTACTTTTGGTAGAGCAGTTCTGAAATTCTATTTCTTTAAAAACTGCAAGTGGTCATGAGGAGCGCAAGGTGGCATGTAGTGGAAAAAGGAATATCTTCAAATAAAAACTACACAGAAGCATTCTGTGAAACTTCTTTCACTTCTATGCATTCTACTAACAGAGTTGAAGCTTGCTTTTGATTGAGCACTTCTGAAACACACTTTCTGTAGGAATTGCAAGAGGACATACGGAGTGCTAAGGAACCTATAGTGGAAAATGGAATATCTTCAAATAAAAACTACACAGAAGCATTCTGTGGAACTCCTTGCTGTTCCGTGCATTCAACTAACAGAGTTGAACTTCACTTTTGATGGAGAAGTTCTGAAACACTCTTTCTGTGGAAACTGCAAGTGGACATTTGGAGGGCCAAGGGGCCTATCGTGGAAAAAGGAATGTCTTCAAATAAAAACTACACAGAAGCTTTCTGTGAAACTTGTTCCTCTTCTGTGCATTCTACTAACAGAGTTGAACCTTACTTTTCATTGAGCAGTTCTGAAACACTCTTTCTGTAGAAACTGCAAGCGGACTTTCGGAGCGCTAAGGGGCCTAGGGTGGAAAAAGAAATATCTTCAAATAAAAACTACACAGAAGCATTCTGTGGAACTCCTTTCTGTTCTGTGCATTCAACTATCATAGTTGACCCTTACTTCTTGTAGAGCAGTTCTGAAACTCTCTTTCTGCAGAAACTGCAAGTGGACATGCGGAGCGCAATGGGGCCTATAGTGGAAAAAGGAATATCTTCAAATAAAAACTACACGGAAGCATTCTGTGAAATTTCTTTCTGTTCTATGCATTCAACTAACAGAGTTGAAACTTACTTTTGATTGAGCAGTTCTGACACACTCTTTCTGTAGACATTGCAAGTGGACTTTCGGAGCGCTAAATGGCCTAGAGTGGAAAAAGGATTATCTTCAAATAAAAACTACACAGAAGCATTCTGTGAGACAACTTTCCCCTCTGTGCATTCAACTAACATAGTTGAACCTTACTTTTGGTAGAGCAGTTCTGAAACTCTCTTTCTGTAGAAACTGCAAGTGGACATGCGGAGCGCAAAGGGGACTATAGTGGAAAAAGGAATATCTTCAAATAAAAACTGCACAGAAGCATTCTGTGAAATTTCTTTCTGTTCTATGCATTCAACTAACAGAGTTGAAATTTACTTGTTATTCAGCAGTTCTGAAACACTCTTTCTGTAGAAATTGCAAGTGGACATACGGAGTGCTGAAGGACCTATAGTGGAAAAAAGAATATCTTCAAATAAACACTACACAGAAGCATTCTATGAAACTCCTTTCTGGTCTGTGAATTCAACTAACAGAGTTGAACATTATTTTTGATTCAGCAGTTCTGAATCACTCTTTCTGTAAAAACTGCAAGTGGATATACCGATCACTAAGGGGTCTATACTGGAAAAAGATCTATCTTAAAATAAATCTACACAGCAGCATTCTGTGAAACTTCTTTCTGTTCTGTGCATTCAACTAACAGAGTTGAAATTCACTTTTGATGGAGAAGTTCTGAAATTCTCTTTCTGTGGAAACTGCAAGTGGACATTCGGAGGGCTAAGGGGCCTATAGTGGAAAAAGGAATGTCTTCAAATAAAAACTACACAGAAGCATTCTGTGAAACTACTTTTTTTTCTGTGCATTCTACTAACAGAGTTGAACCTTACTTTTGATTGAGCAGTTCTGAAACACTCTTTCTGTAGAAATTGCAAGTGGGCATGCGGAGTGCTAAGGGACCTATAGTGGAAAAAAAATATCTTCAAATAAAAACTACACAGAAGCATTCTATGAAACTCCTTTCTGTTCTGTGAATTCAACTAACAGAGTTGAACATTGTTTTTGATTCAGCAGTTCTGAAACACTCTTTCTGTAAAAACTGCAAGTGCATATACCGAGTGCTAAGTGGTCTATACTGGAAAAAGATCTATCTTAAAATAAAACTACAGGGGTGGAGCCAATATGGCCGAATAGGTACAGCTCCAGTCTCCAGCTCCCAGCCCCAGCGACACAGAAGAGGGATGATTTCTGCACTTCTGCTTGAGGTACCCGTTTCTTCTCACTAGGGAGTGCCTAACAGTGGGTGCAGTACAGTTGGTGAAGCGCACTGTGCACGAGCCGAAGTAGGGTGAGGCATTGCCTCACTCGGGAAGCGCAAGGGGTCAGGGAGTTCCCTTTCCTAGTCAAAGAAAGGGGAAACAGACGGCACCTGGAATATCGTGTCAGTCCCACCCCAATACTGCGCTTTTCCAACGGGCCTGGAAAACGGCACACTAAGAGATTGTGTCCCGCACCTGGCTCGGAGGGTCCTGTGCCCAGGGAGTCTCGCTGATTGCTAGCACAGCAGTCTGAGATCAAGCTGCAGGGCGGCAGCGAGGTTGGGGGAGGGGCGACCACCATTGCCCAGGCTTGCTTAGGTAAACAAAGCAGCCAGGAAGCTCGAACTGGGTGGAGCCCACCACAGCTCAAGGAGGCCTGCCTGCCTCTGTAGGCTCCACCTCTGGGGGCAGGGCACAGACAAACAAAAACTCAGCAAGAACCTCCACAGACTTAAAGGTCCCTGTCTGACTGACAGCTTTGAAGAGAGTAGTGGTTATCCCAGCATGCAGCTGGAGATCTGAGAACGGACAGACTGCCTCCTAAAGTGGGTCCCTCACCCCTGAGCAGCCTAACTGGGAGGCACCCCCACAGTAGGGACAGACTGACACCTCATTCAACCGGGTACTCCTCTGAGACCAAACTTTCAGATGAACTATCAGACAGCTGAATTTGTGGACTCACGAAAATCCGCTGTTCTGCAGCCACCGCTGCTGACACCCAGCCAAACAGGGTCTGGAGTGGACCTCTAGTAAACTCCAACAGAACTGCAGCTGAGGGTCCTGTCTGGTAGAAGGAAAACTAACAAACAGAAAGGACATCCACACCAAAAACCCATCTGTACATCACCATCATCAAAGACAAAAAGTAGATAAAACCACAAAGATGGGGAAAAAACAGAGCAAAATACTGGAAACTCTAAAAAACAGAGCACCTCTCCTCCTCCAAAGGAACGCAGTTCCTCACCAGCAACGGAACAAAGCTGGATGGAGGATGACTTTGATGAGTTGAGAGAAGAAGGCTTCAGACGATCAAACTACTCTGAGCTACGAGAGGAAATTCAAAACAATAGCAAAGAAGTTAAAAACTTTGAAAAAATATTAGAAGAATGGATAACTAGAATAACCAATGGAGAGAAGGGCTTAAAGGAGCTGATGGAGCTGAAAGCCAAGTTTCGAGAACTACGCGAAGATTGCAGAAGCCTCAGTAGCAGATGCGAAAAACTGGAAGAAAGGGTATCGCTGATGGAACATGAAATGAATGAAATGAAGAGAGAAAGGAAGATTAGAGAAAAAAGAATAAAAAGAAATGAACAAAGCCTCCAAGAAATTTGGGACTATGTGAAAAGACCAAACCTACGTCTGATTAGTGTACCTGAAAATGATGGGGAGAATGGAACCAAGTTGGAAAACACTCTGTAAGATATTATCCAGGAGAACTTCCCCAATCTAGCAAGGCAGGCCAGCATTCAGATTCAGGAAATACAGAGAACGCCACAAAGATACTCCTCGAGAAGGGCAACTCCAAGACACATAATTGTCAGATTAACCAAAGTTGAAATGAAGGAAAAAATGTTAAGGGCAGCCAGAGAGAAAGGTCGGGTTACCCACAAAGGGAAGCCCATCAGACTAACAGCTGATCTCTCGGCAGAAACTCTACAAGCCAGAAGAGAGTGGGGGCCGATATTCAACATTCTTAAAGAAAAGAATTTTCAACCCAGAATTTGCTATCCCGCCAAACTAAGCTTCATAAGTGAAGGAGAAATAAAATACTTTACAGACAAGCAAACGCTGAGTGATTTTGTCACCACCAGGCCTGCCCTAAAAGAGCTCCTGAAGGAAGCACTAAACATGGAAAGGAGCAACCGGTACCAGCCACTGCAAAAACATGCCAAATTGTAAAGTCCATCGAGGCTAGGAAGAAACAATAGCAACTAACGAGCAAAATAACCAACTAACATCATAATGACAGGATCAGATTCACACATAACAATATTAACATTAAATGTAAATGGGCTAAATGCTCCAATCAAAAGACACAGACTGGCAAACTGGATAAGGAGTCAGGACCCATCAGTGTGCTGTATTCAGGAAACCCATCTCACGTGCAGAGACACACATAGACTCAAAATAAAGGGATGGAGGAAGATCTATGACGCAACTGGAAAACAAAAAAAGGCAGGGGTTGCAATCCTAGTCTCTGATAAAATAGACTTTAAATGAACAAAAATCAAAAGAGACAAAGAAGGCCATTACATAATGGTAAAGGGATCAATTCAACAAGAAGAGCTAACTATCCTAAATATATATGCACCCAACACAGGAGCACCCAGATTCATAAAGCAAGTCCTCAGTGACCTACAAAGGGACTTAAACTCCCACACAATAATAATGGGAGATTTTAACACCCCACTGTCAGCATTAGACAGATCAACGAGACAGAAAGTTAACAAGGATATACAGGAATTCAACTCAGCTCTACATAAAGTGGACCTAATAAACATCTACAGAACTCTCCACCCCAAGTCAACAGAATATACATTTTTTTCAGCACCACACCACACCTATTCCAAAATTGACCACATAGTTGGAAGTAAAGCTCTCCTCAGCAAATGTAAAAGAACAGAAATTATAACAACCAGTCTCTCAGACCACAGTGCAATCAAACTAGAACTCAGGATTAAGAAACTCACTCAAAACCGCTCAACTACATGGAAACTGAACAACCTGCTCCTGAATGACTATTGGGTACATAATGAAATGAAGGCAGAAATAAAGATGTTCTTTGAAACCAACGAGAACAAAGACACAACAAACCAGAATCTCTGGAACACATTCAAAGCAGTGTGTAGAGGGAAATTTATAGCACTAAATGCCCACAAGAGAAAGCAGGAAAGATCCAAAATTGACACCCTAACATCACAATTAAAAGAACTAGAAAAGCAAGAGCAAACACATTCAAAAGCTAGCAGAAGGCTAGAAATAACTAAAATCAGAGCAGAACTGAAGGAAATAGAGACACAAAAAACCCTTCAAAAAATTAATGTATCGAGGAGCTGGTTTTTTGAAAAGATCAACAAAATTGATGGACCTCTAGCAAGACTAATAAAGAGAAAAGAGAGAAGAATCCAATAGATGCAATAAAAAACGAAAAAGGGGATATCACCACTGATCCCACAGAAATACAATCTACCATCAGAGAATACTACAAACACCTCTATGCAAATAAACTAGAAAATCTAGAAGAAATGGATAAATTCCTCGACAAATACACCCTCCCAAGACTAAACCAGGAAGAAGTTGAACCTCTGAATAGACCAATAACAGGTTCTGAAATTGTGGCAATAATCAATAGCTTACCAACCAAAAAGAGTCCAGGACCTGACGGATTCACAGCTGAATTCTACCAGCGGTAAAAGTAGAAAGTGGTACCATTCCTTCTGGAACTATTCCAATTGATAGAAAAAGAGGGAATCCTCCCTAACACATTTTATGAAGCCAGCATCGTCCTGATACCAAAACCTGGCAGAGACATAACCAAAAAAGAGAATTTCAGACCAATATCCTTGATCAACATTGATGCAAATATCCTCAATAAAATACTGGCAAACCGAATCCAGCAGCACATCAAAAAGCTAATCCACCATGATCAAGTGGGCTTCATCCCTGGGATGCAAGGCTGGTTCAACACACGCAAATCAATAAATGTAATCCAGCATATAAACAGAACCAAAGACAAAAACCACATGATTATCTCAATAGATGCAGAAAAGGCCTTTGACAAAATTCAATAACCCTTCATGCTAAAAACTCTCAATAAATTAGGTATTGATGGGACGTATCTCAAAATAATAAGATCTATCTATGACAAACCCACAGCCAATATCATACTGAATGGGCAAAAACTGGAAGCATTCCCTCTGAAAACTGGCACAAGACAGGGATGCCCTCTCTCACCGCTCCTATTCAACATATTACTGGAAGTTCTGGCCAGAGCAATCAGGCAGGAGAAGGAAATAAAGGGTATTCAACTAGGAAAAGAGGAAGTCAAATTTTCCCTGTTTGCAGATGACATGATTGTATATCTAGAAAACCCCATTGTCTCAGCCCAAAATCTCCTTAAGCTGATTAGCAACTTCAGCAATGTCTCAGGATACAAAATTAATGTACAAAAATCACAAGCATTCTTGTACACAAATAACAGACAAACAGAGAGCCAAATCATGAGTGAACTCCCACTCACAATTGCTTCAAAGAGAATAAAATACCTAGGAATCCAACTTACAAGGGATGTGAAGGACCTCTTCAAAGAGAACTACAAACCACTGCTCAATGAAATCAAAGAGGATACAAACAAATGGAAGAACATTCCATGCTCATGGGTTGGAAGAATCAATATCGTGAAAATGGCCATACTGCCCAAGGTAATTTATAGATTCAATGCCATCCCCATCAAGCTACCAATGACTTTCTTCACAGAATTGGAAAAAACTACTTTAAAGTTCATATGGAACCAAAAAAGAGCCCGCATCGCCAAGTCAATCCTAAGCCAAAAGAACAAAGCTGGAGGCATCACGCTACCTGACTTTAAACTATACTACAAGGCTACAGTAACCAAAACAGCATGGTACTGGTACCACAACAGAGACATAGATCACTGGAACAGAACAGAGCCCTCAGAAATGACGCCACATAGCTACAACTATCTGATCTTTGACAAACCTGACAAAAACAAGAAATGGGGAAGGGATTCCCTATTTAATAAATGGTGCTGGGAAAACTGGCTAGCCATATGTACAAAGCTGAAACTGGATCCCTTCCTTACACCTTATACAAAAATTAATTCAAGATGGATTAAAGACTTATATGTTAGACCTAAAACCATTAAAATCCTACAAGAAAACCTAGGCAATACCATTCAGGACATAGGCGTGGGCAAGGACTTCATGTCTAAAACACCAAAAGCAATGGCAACAAAAGCAAAAATCGACAAATGGGATCTCATTAAACTAAAGAGCTTCTGCACAGCAAAAGAAATTATCATCAGAGTGAACAGGCAACCTAGAGAATGGGAGAAAATTTTTGCAACCTACTCATCTGACAAAGGGCTGATATCCAGAATCTACAATGAACTCAAACAAATTTACAAGAAAAAAACAACCCCATCAAAAAGTGGGCAGAGGACATGAACAGACACTTCTCAAAAGAACACATTTATGCAGCCAAAAAACACATGAAGAAATGCTCATCATCACTGGCCATCAGAGAAATGCAAATCAAAACCACAGTGAGATACCATCTCACACCAGTTAGAATGGCCATCATTAAAAAATCAGGAAACAACAGGTGCTGGAGAGGATGTGGAGAAATAGGAACACTTTTACACTGTTGGTGGGACTGTAAACTAGTTCAACCATTGTGGAAGTCAGTGTGGCGATTCCTCAGGGATCTCGAACTAGAAATACCATTTGATCCAGCCATCCCATTACTGGGTATATACCCAAAGGACTATAAATCATGCTGCTATAAAGACACATGCACACGTATGTTTATTGCAGCACTATCCACAATAGCAAAGAGTTGGAACCAACCCAAATGTCCAACAACGATAGACTGGATTAAGAAAATGTGGCACATATACACCATGGAATACTATGCAGCCATAAAAAATGATGAGTTCGTGTCCTTTGTAGGGACATGGGTGAAACTGGAAAACATCATTCTCAGTAAAGTATCGCAAGGACAAAAAACCAAACACTGCATGTTCTCACTCATAGGTGGGAATTGAACAATGAGAACTCATGGAAACAGGAAGGGGAACATCACACTCCGGGGACTGTTGTGGGGTGGGGGGAGGTGGGAGGGACAGCATTAGGAGATACACCTAATGCTAAATGACGAGGAAATGGGTGCAGGAAATCAACATGGCACATGGATACATATGTAACAAACCTGCACATTGTGCACATGTACCCTAAAACCCTAAAGCATAATAATAAAAAAAAATTATGGAAAAAAAAAAGAAAAAAGAAAAAATAAAAAAAATTAAACTACACAGCAGCATTCTGTGCAACTTCTTTCTGTTCTGTGCATTCAACTAACAGAGTTGAACTTCACTTTTGATGGAGAAGTTCTGAAACGCTCTTTCTGTTGAAACTACATGTGGACTTCCTGAGTGCTAAGGGGCCTAGAGTGGAAAAAGGAATATCTTCAAATAAAAACTACACAGAAGCATTCTGTGAGTCAACTTTCTGTTCTGTGCATTCAAATAACAGAGTTTAAGCTTAATTTTAATTGAGCAGTTCTGAAACTCTCTTTCTGTATAAACTGCAAGTGGACAATCACAGTGCTAAGAAGCGTATAGTGGAAAAAGGAATATCTTCAAATAAAAACTACACAGAAGAATTCTGTTAAATTTCTTTCTGTTCTATGCATTCAACTAACGGAGTTGAAACTTACTTTTGATTGAGCAGTTCTGAAACACTCTTTCTGTACAAATTGCAAGTGGACATTCGGAGCGCTAAGGGGCCTAGAGTGGAAAAAGGAATATCTTCAAATAAAAACTACACAGAAGCATTCTGTGAAACTTCTTTCACTTCTATGCATTCTACTAACAGAGTTGAACCTTACTTTTGATAGAGCACTTCTGAAACACTCTTTCTGTAGGACTTGCAAGTGGACATTCGGAGTGCTAAGGGACCTATAGTGGAAAAAGGACTATCTTCAAATAAAAACTACACAGAAGCATTCTGTGGAACTCCTTTCTCTTCTGTGAATTCAACTAACAGAGTTGAACATTATTTTTCATTCAGCAGTTCTGAAACACTCTTTCTGTAAAAACTGCAAGTGGATATACCGAGCGCTAAGGGGTCTATACTGGAAAAAGGACTATCTTATAATAAAAAATTACACGGAAGCATTCTGTGAAAGTTCTTTCTATTCTGTGCATTAAACTAACAAAGCTGAAATTCACTTTTGATGGAGAAGTTCTGAAACACTCTTTCTGTGGAAACTGCAAGTGGACATTCGGAGGGCTAAGGGGCCTATAGTGGAAAAAGAAATGTCTTCATATAAAAACTACACAGAAGCATTCTGTGAAACTACTTTCTCTTCTGTGAATTCTACTAACAGAATTGAACCTTACTTTTGATTGAGCAGTTCTGAAACACTCTTTCTGTCGAAACTGCAAGTTGACATTCGGAGTGCTAAGGGACCTATAGTGGAGAAAAAGGAATATCTTCAAATAAAAACTACACAGAAGCATTCTTTGAAACTGCCTTCTGTTATGTACATTCAACTAACAGAATTGATCCTTACTTTTGGTAGAGCAGTTCTGAAACTCTCTTTCTGTAGAAACTGCAAGTGGACATGCGGACCTCTAAGGGGCTAATAGTGGAAAAAGGGATATCTTCAAAAAAAAACTACACAGAAGCATTCTGTGAAAATTCTTCCTGTTCTATGCATTCAACTAACAGAGTTGTACCTCACTTTTGATTGAGCAGATCTGAAACATTCTTTCTGTAGAAATCGCAAGTGGACATACAGTGTGCTAAGGGACCTATAGTGGAAAAAGCAATATCTTCAAATAAAAACTACACAGAATCATTCTGTGAAACTACTTTCTGTTTTGTTAATTCATCTAACAGAGTTGAACATTGTTTTTGATGGAGTAGTTCTGAAACACTCTTTCTGTAGAAATTGCAAGTGGACATTCGGAGCGCTAAGTGGCATATAGTGGAAAAAGGAATATCTTCAAATAAGAACTACACAGAAGCATTCTGTGAAACTTCTTTCGGTTCTGTGAATTCAACTAACAGAGTTTAACATTACTTTAGATTGAGCAGTTCTGAAACACTCTTCCTGTAGAATATGCAAGTGCACATTCTGAGTGCTAAGGGGACTAGAGTGGAAAAAGGAATGTCTTCAAATAAAGACTACTCAGAGGCATTCTGTGAAACTACGTACTGTTATGTGCATTCAACTAACAGAGTTGAAACTTACTTTTGATTTAGCAGTTCTGAAACACTCTTTCTGCAGAAACTGCATGTGGAAATTCGGAAGGCTATGGGGCCTATAGAGGAAAAAGTAATATGTTCAAATAAAAACTACACAGAAGCATTCTGTGAAACATCTTTCTGTTCTGTGCGTTCAACTAACAGAGTTGAATCTTACTTTTGATTGAGCAGTTCTGAAACACTCTTGCTGTAGAAATTGCAAGTGGATATTCCGAGCGCAAAGGGGCCTATCGTGGAAAAAGGAATATCTTCAAATAAAAACTACACAGAAGCATTCTGTGAAACTTCTTTCTGTTCTATGCCTTCAACTAACAGCGTTGAACCTTACTTTTGATTGAGCAGTTCTGAAACACTCTTTCTGTAGAAATTGCAAGTGGACATACGGAGTGCTAAGGGACCTATAGTGGAAAAAGGAATATCTTTAAATAAAAACCATACAGAAACTTTCTGTGAAACTCCTTTCTATTCCGTGAATTCAACTAACAGAGTTGAACCTTACTTTTCATTGAACAGTTCTGAAACACTGCTTCTGTGGAAAATGCAAGTGGATATTCCGATCGCTAAGGGGTCTATAGTGGAAAAAGAATATGTTCAAATAACAACTAGGCAGAAACATTCTGTGAAACTCCTTTCTGTTCTGTGAATTCAACTAACAGAGTTGAACATTACTTTTGATTGAGCAATTCTGAAACACTCTTGCTGTAGAAACTGCAACTGGATATTCCGAGCGCTAAGTGGCCTGTAGTGGAAAAAGGAATACCTTCAAATAAAAACTACACAGAAGCATTCTGTGAAATTTCTTTCTGTTCTATGCATTCAACTAACAGGGTTGATACTTACTTTAGATAGAGGAGTTCTGAAACTCACTTTCTGTAGAAATTTCAAGTGAACATACAGTGTGTTAGGGTTAGGGTTAGGGTTAGGGTTAGGGTTAGGGTTAGGGTTAGGGTTAGGGTTATAGTGGAAAAAGGAATATCTTCAAATAAAAACTACACAGAAGCATTCTGTGAAACTCCTTTCTGCTCTGTGAATTCAACTAACAGAGTTTAACATTACTTGTGATTGAGCAGTTCTGAAACACTCTTTCTGTAGAAACTGCAAGTGGATTTTCCGAGCCCTAAGGGTTCTATACTGGAAAAAGGACTATCTTTTTATAAAAAACTACACAGAAGCATTCTGTGAAACTTCTTTCTGTTCTGTGCATTCAACTAACATGGTTGAACTTGACTTTTGATTGAGATGATCTGAAACAGTCTTTCTGTGGCAACTGCAAGTGGACATTCGGAGCGCTATGTGGCCTACAGTGGAAATAGGAATATCTTCAAATAAGAACTACACAGAAGTATTCTCTGAAACTTCTTTCTGTTCTGTGAATTCAACTAACAGAGTTTAACATTACTTTTGATCGAGGAGTTCTGAAGGACTCTTCCTGTAGAAAATGCAAGTGCACATTCTGAGCGCTAAGGGGCCTATAGTGGAAAGAGGAATGTCTTCAAATAAAAACTACTCAGAAGCATTCTGTGAAACTATGTACTGTTATGTGCATTCAACTCACAGAGTTGAAACTTTCTTTTGATTTAGCAGTTCTGAAACACTCTTTCTGCAGAAACTGCATGTGGAAATTCGGAATGCTATGGGGCCTAGAGAGGAAAAAGGAATATGTTCAAATAAAACTACACAGAAGCATTCTGTGAAACTTCTTTCTGTTCTATGCATTCAACTGAGTTGAAACTCACTTTTGATTGAGCAGTTCTGAACACTCTTGCTGTAGAAACTGCAAGTGGATATTCCGAGCCCTAAGTGGCCTATCATGGAAAAAGGAATATCTTCAAATAAATACTACACAGAAGCATTCTGTGAGACAAATTTCTGTTCTGTGCATTCAACTAACAGACTTGATCCTTACTTTTCATAGAGCAGTTCTGAAACTCTCTTTCTGTAGAAACTGCAAGTGGACATGCGGAGCGCAAAGGGGCCTATAGTGGAAAAAGGAATATCTTCAAATAAAAACTACACAGAAGCATTCTGTGAAATTTCTTGCTGTTCTATGCATTCAACTAACAGAGTTGAACCTTACTTTTGATTGAGCACTTCTGAAACACTCTTTCTGTAGTAATTGCAAGTGGACATACGGCGTGCTAAGGGACCTATAGTGGAAAAATAAATATCTTCAAATAAAAACTACACAAAAGCGTTCTGTGAAACTTCTTCCTGTTCTATGCATTCAACTAACAGAGTAGAACCATACTTTTGATGGAGGAGTTATGAAACACTCTTTCTGTAGAAACTGCAGTTGGACATACGGAGTCCTAAGGGACTTATAGTGGAAAAAGGAATATCTTCAAATAAAAACTACACAGAAGTATTCTATGAAACTCCTTTCTGTTCTGTGAATTCAACTAACAGAGTTGAACATTACTTGTGATTGAGCAGTTCTGAGACACTCTTTCTGTAGAAACTGCAAGTGGATATTCTGAGCGCTAAGGGGTCTATACTGGAAAAAGGACTATCTTATAATAAAAACTACACAGAAGCATTCTGTGAAACTTCTTTCTATTCTGTG
>NW_026652831.1:0-22470 GCF_009828535.3 Hylobates moloch
CTTACCTCCTTGGCTTGCAGCTTACAGGGTGCGGATGGGGCCGCCCACGTCTCAGGTGAGGAGACTGAGGTCCACAGTGGGGCAGGATGCTCCCCAGATCCAGTGTGACACTCTGCGCCCCGGGCCAAGGGCAGGCAGGGCGCCCGGCTTCCCGGAGGGTTCGTACGGGGGCCCACTCGGCCCCACCCCCGGCCGCACTCCTGTGCCCAGGAGGCACCAGGCTCGGGGCAGTGCCGCGCCTGCTTCACCTGCTCCTGCTGCCCCGATGCTGCCTGCGTGCGGAGCGGAGCGGCTGCTACGCTCCCGCCTGCGCCCGCCCAGCCTGCCCCTTGCGCCCGCCCACGAGAGCCCTCCAGCCGCCCGCCTGCCCTGGGACCCCAGCACTCGCCCTGGGAGCCGCATCTTGAGCCCCCAAGGCCTGCCCGGGGCTGCAGCCCTGCCTGCGTGTGTCTCTCACGCCCACCTCAACCCTAGATACAGGCAGACTGGAGCTGCGCTGTCTTTCTCTCTTTCTCTCTCTCTCCCCCCTCCCCCTCCCTCTCTCCCTCCCTTTCTCTTTCTCTAGGAGTGTCTCTCTCTCTCTCTAGGGGTGTGTGCGTCTGCCTGACTCTCTCTCTCTGCCTCAGTTTCCTCATCCATGAAATGGGTATAAAAAGACCTGCCTTTCCTAAGTTCGTTCAGAAACATGACTTGCAGACCTCCTATGAGCCTGGCTCTCCTGCTGGGCACCAGAGCTGGACAAGACAGGCTCCCTGTCCTTGGTTCCTTCTGGAGCTCTCAGCCCTGGGGGAGAAGACAGACAAGGTACAAGGAAAGAGGGAAATAAATTATTACAGAGGGTGAGATGCTGTGAGCAAATGGGTTCAATAGGCCAGATGGATGGCACAGCCCCGGCAAAAGCCCTGAGGCTGGGAGCATTCAGCCCCTGGAGACCAGGGGAGGGCAGTGTGGCTGAGAATGTCAGCCAGGGTGACGGAAGGAGATGGGCATCCAGGGTGTGAGTGAAAACTCAGGGTGGGCCCTGGAAGTGGAGTGTCTTATCTCAGGCAGTCCCAAGGTTGTGGCGATGAGAATTCAATGAGAATGGTCACTTTCTCCTTTGGAGCTGAGATGCACACGACTTGGCTGTAATGGAACAGCTTCGCTTACTAGGGCTGCTCCTGTTTTGAACACACCAGCTTAGAATTCCCTGCCCCCACCCCCACATGGCAAAGTCACATGTGTGCTTAGAGGACCTCCTGAGAGTAACAGATCTGCCTCAAGAGCGCCTCCTAAACACTGGACATACACACCTGTCCAGTGAACCTCCTGTGGCTCCCCATGGAAATGTCCCCATGAAGTCATGGCAGTGGTCCCTCTGGAATGGCAGCTGCCGTTTGTACTGCATAGACTCTGCAGACACTGCCTTAGTTAATCATCACAACAGTTCTGAGAGGTGGGCATTTTTATTCCCATCGTGCTGATGAAGCAAAGTGACACTCAGTGGTTGAGCAACTTGCCCAAAGTCACTCAGCTAAGAAAGAGCCAGATCCAGGATGCGAACCCACCTGCCAAGCACCCAGGCCTCTGCTCACTGTCGCTGTAGACTGGCACCTGTCATCTTTTCTTTCTGGACCATGCTCCTTCCTGTCTTGACTACCTGGAAAGCTGCTGCTCCTCCGTTGCACCCCAGCTTCGCTGCCCCTGCTGCCATGACAAATTCTTGCCACCCTCCCATGCTCTGCTGCAGAGGCAGATGTAGCAGCCTAGTTGGTTGTCTGCCTGAGCACCTTTGTCTCCCCAGTCCCCTATGTCTAGGTCACAGCTCTTGTCTCTGCCTCCAGATCCCAGCACAAGTCCACACACAGCATCTGACAAAGAAGGAAAGGAAGGAAGGGAGAAACGGGGGGAGGGAGGACATTTAAGGAGACCTGATTGTAATGGTAGCTTCCAGACATGTAAAATCAGAGAACATTGCTTGACCAGAAACTGCTCAACTCCAGCTGGGAGCTCTACGGACACCCGTCCTCTGTGCAGGCAAGAACTCAGCCACTGTCACCTCCTTCTTGCAGGGCAGCTGTGTGGGGTCTGGATTTGCTGGTAAGCCCTTGGAGGCAAGCTTCCACGTAGACACATTTGAGAACTACTGCCCAAGGCACGCAGCCTGAGCCCTAGCTCTTGTGGGTCAGAGAACAGCAGAAGAGCTGAAATGGTGGTAAAAGCAGCAAACAGCTCCCATGCCAGGCAGAAGCATGTGAACCTGCCCTTAGTCCATCCTCATGCCTAACTGGTGTGGTGTGATCATCCCATCTCACAGGCGAGAAAACTGAGCCTCGAAGAAGTAGAGTGTCTTGTCTCAGCCCGCCAACTTGTAGACGGTAGGGCTGGACTTTCAATCCAAAGTCCAAGCTCTTCCTTCAGGACCATAGTGCCCAGGAGAGGGGTAGGTAGCTCGTCCTAGCAGACACTTCAGGTTAAAACGATACTCCCAGAGTTGGCTGCCAGACCCTTTGCCTCTGCTAGGGAAAGGAGACAGAACCCCCTGGAGGCAGCAGAGCCCTGCACCAATCATAGCCAGAGCACTTGAAGCCCCTCAAGAAAGCAGTCTATAAGAAAGAAGTGGGAGCTGCTGTTCTTCCCCCTTGCTGGAGTCCACGGTCCGGAGCACAGCCTGAGAGGCTCTGCCAGTCAGCCAGGCTGCGTTCCGCCATCTCTGGGGAAGGGGCTGGGTAGAATTTTCCTTCTGCCATAAAAGTGGCTGGCTGGTGTGACCTGCTGGAGACTGATTCTCCTAAATAGCTTAGTGACAGGTTCCCTTCCCACCCCATCAGGAATGTTCCTCATGAATCACCCGGAAGTCAGACAGGTGCACGACTCCCTCAGGTGTGTGCAGCGCTCCACATGACCTCTCTGAAACTCAGTCCACTGCATGCTCAGTATTCCCCCGGTCCTATGAGGAAGCTGAAGATCAGCTAGTCAGGGGATGGATAGACCCCAGCCACCCTCCTTACTGTAAATTTGCTGGGATTTGGAATCAGGCCCATTCACAGTTGCTTATATCACATTGAGAGTCAGCGTGGCGACTGGTCACAAGCTGGGCACAGAAGCCGTCTCGCATTGCCCCAGATTCTCATTTGCAAAGTGGAGCTAATAAGGAAGTTTGCCTCGGGAGTTGCTGTGGCAAGAATGAGTTCAGATGAGAACGGCTCTCCACACAGTTATGGGCGGGAAACACCCTGCAGAGCTGTGGCTATTAGCATTCCTGTGTCCTGCATGCCTGCCCACCTCCCTGAGCCTCTGTCCCAGAGCTAATGGGCCAGCCTGACCAATTGTATCTGGAAACCTCTCCAAACCCACATCGTGACCCATACATCTCACCTGGACAGTCCTAAGAGGCCCTGCAAGCTCAGCCATGGTGAGCACCTCCTAGACACTGGACAGACATACACAACTCTCCAGTGAAACCTCCTGTGGCTCCCCTTGGAAATGTCCCCATGGAATCATGGCAGCAGTCCCTCTAGGATGGGTCCCTCTGAAATCAGTCTGACTCTATTCCTCTTTCAGCCCTTCTAGTGCTGCCTCCCCCAGACTCATTCTGCATGTAAACTCTTCATTTTCAGGGAGTGTGGTTGAGTTTCTCAGATCCAGGCTTGTGTAGATGTTGCTTCCACGGCCTGAACTCATCAAGCTCTCCATTCTCAGAGACCCATCCCATACACACAGCTCCCTGAGAAATGTCCTTGGCCATCCCTGCCTCCAACCTGTGCATTCTGAAGGGCAGCTGCCAAGCATGATCCACTCACATATAGCTCCTGGAAGCTGTCCTACTTTCTTCATGGAAGGCTATAGCAGAGGGAAGCCACATCAGCTATCTGGGGAAACCAGTTTATTTTACAGTACTTATAACAGAGAACCAAAGATCCTCACACATTTAGAAAATCAACAGCACAAAGGAGATAGGTCAAGATGAATAAACAAAATAACTGACCCCAAAAGAAGCTGAAATAACTCAGGGAATAGAAAATAACTTTAAGGGATCAAAAACTTCCTTTAATGCCTAAATTAGAGAAATTACTGAATCCATATAACAAGAGCAGATTGTCATGAAATAAGAGAGACCACGAAAGCAAGAAAGAATCCTTGAAAACTAAGCATGACTGCTGAAATTTGAAAACACATCATTAGAAGGGATTGGAGAACCAGCTAAGGAAATATCCCATAATGTAGAGCAAAAACACAAAAAGATGGAAAACTTCAGAGCTAAAATAAGAGACATGGATAATTAACACTAACGACCCATCATCCAATTACTAAAATTTCCAGGAAGGACAAATCAAGACAATGAAACCAGCATATCAGTCATAGTCTGCACAGGACACATAATTCACCCCCAGATTGTCAAACAAAGGGACTTTAAGAAAAAGGTAACTTACAGAGGTGTGGGAAGGGTTAAAGGAAAAAAACAAGAAATGGTGAGGCACCCAGAGACTGGCAGAAGAGAGAAGCAGTTACCACCCTACAGCTAAAAGAACAAAAGGAGAAAACCACATTACCACAGCCAGAGGACTGCAGAGGAAGGGCCCCCAGTGGGAGCTTCTGTAGTGTGGAGGCATGCCACCGCCTCCAGACAGCATCAAAGCAAGGGGAAGTAGAAAAGAATTATACCAACCTCTCTCTCCTTCCACTTCCAGTCTCCTGTCGGTCCCTCCCATTGACCAAACCCAGCTGGAGCCCTGCCAGCAAAGGAGCCATCAGGCTTCCCAGGCACAGGGAATAACAGAGAACCACAGTAGAGAATGCATCTGGGTGGGGTGTGGGCAAAATAGACGACACATAGAATCATCAATAGCAAGAGTATTCCAGAGCTACAGATTAAAAGGAAGCCCGGGGAACTGCCCCACACCTAGACCGGTACTGCAAAATTTCAAAACACCAAAAAAAAAAAAAAAAAAGAAGAAGATTCTAAAATGTTCCACGATTCTAAAATGTTCCACGGGTGGGAGCAGGAAAAGACAGGTTACCTACAAAGAAAAGGAGAGACAGAGACCATTCTCAGTCTTGTCAACAACATAGGATGGTGGAAGACTATGAAAAGATGGAACTATATTTTTAGGACTCCTGGAAATATATTTTGAACCTAAAACTCTCATCTCAGCCATAATATCAAGTGTAAGGGTAGAATAAGGATATTTCTAAACTTGCAGGCTTACATTTCCTGAATCCTTTCTGAGGGAGTTCATTAAGACAGTGTATCAGTCCATTTTTACACTGCTATAAAGATCTACCTAAGACTGGGTAATTTATAAACAAAACAGGTTTAATTGACTAGCAGTTCCACATGGCCAGGGAGGCCTCAGAAAACTTACAACCATGGCAGAAAGGGAAGCAAGGTACATCTTACATGGCAGCAGGAGAGAGGCTGGGGACTGCCAAACACTTTTAAACCATCAGATCTCGTGGAAACTTACCATCACGAGAACAGCATGGGGTAAACTGCCCCCATAATCCAATTACCTCCCACCAGGTACCTCCCTCGGCATGTGGAGATGACAATTACAGATGAGATTTGGGTGGGACCCAGAGACAAACCATATTAGAAGGCGCTCCAGCACAACTGGTACTAAAATCAAGCAAGGAGAGATGAGGTCGAAGAAATGGTTGAACTGACCCAGGAGCCTGGGATTTTCTTTCCCTACCCAAATAGTAAACCAGCATTACTGTATTTCTAGGGGAATTACAGGGATTGGTGCCATGAATAAAGACTTGAAAGATGCAGGGACAGGGATGCCTGTCACATTTCTGCCCACTTGGCTCATCTCTTTAGCTCTTTAGCCTGTGCAGGAAGTTGCTGAATCTTGGAGAATGACTATATGTCGTCATAAATTTAATCAGGCAGTAACCCCAATTTTAGCTGCTTTTCTAAATGCAGCATAGAACAACTTAACCACTCTTAGCACTTAGTATGTAGCTATTGACTCAGCTTATGTTTTCTCCCCATCTATATCAGTAAGAACGAGCAGAAGTTTGCTTTCACCTGGCAAGGATAGAAATACAAAATCAGTGTCTCCTCCCAGATCATGTTCATTTTCCAGCTTTCTGTTATAGTGTGGTCTACAGAGACCTTGATCTTCTGAACATCCCACAGATCCACAGATGGTATGCTGGTGCACTACACTGGTAGCACATGCTCATTGAACTGATGAGCAGGGAAAATAAACCCGATGCCTTCATAAGATGCATGCAGCACATGGGCATGGGCGGGGCAGTAGCCATCATAGCCCGGGCAGTCTAAGCTGAGCACACTGGATATGTACCAGATAGCACCCATCTGGCGTGGGGGAGCCTGGCATGGCATGTCAGAGCCAGAAAAGGACGAAGAGTGGCCATGCAGGGAAGCAGGGGCACGGTGGCCTGGCACAGGGTGTTAGAGTCCAAGTACTGTCAAATGAAAGTCCACATGGCAGAAGGGGACAACCAAGTGTGGATGCCAGAGCCATGCAGAATGAGTGGAGGGGCAGAGTTCTGCTATGGAAGATTGGGTACATGCAGGGGGACCAACTGAGCAAAGCTGGGAGCCAGTTTTCTCACTCATGGAGAAGGCAGTCATGAATATGGAAGGAGGGAAACCCAGAATAAGCCCTGTGGTTTTGATTAGAATTGAAAGTATTGAAGTGAGCTCATGGTGTTCTATATAGACAGAAAAATATCGATGTAATTGTGTGTGCATATATATCCTTGCTCTGTCCACAGAGTCTGGGAGCAGTGATATCCCAATAGCAATGAACACTCCTGGCACCCATATATTGACTTCTAAATGCCATTCTCCATTAGAAGAATCCAAGGCTCCTTCAGAAAGTGGCTGATTCCAGGGCAGGGGCCGGGAAAGCCCAAGATAAACCTGAAAGATCTTGGGAGCTAGAAAGTAATGAAGTACTCTAAGAATGATGGGTGTAGGCTAGAAAAGCCCAGAATCTGGCTTGAGGGGGCCCTTGATGGCCAAATCTTGGACCATGTGAGCATCAAAGTAAATAATAATGATGACGGATAATAACCTACTGAATAAAATAAATATCTGAGTCCATTTCAATATAAGTAAATGATGGAATAAAGTGACAGTTTGATGAAGAATGGAATATTTTCATGGTTTCAGTGTGCCTCATCACAAAATACTTGTTTATTACAAAGAGAGGAGTCACCTTACAGTGGAGAAGGCTGGCAGTCACCTCTGTAATCAAATGATCACAGCGAACGCCATCACTAATCCTAGAGTGAAATTACTCACCGCATGACAGGATGCAAGGAGAACACAGCACAGCTTCTGTGATCTTCTTGCTGAAGGTGCATGCAAGTGAATCCAACCCTGAAGAAGCATCAGCCTCGACCCAGGTGAGGGACACACTACAGAATAACTGACCTGTCATCAGGAAACACAAGGCCATGGAAGTCAAGGAAAGAAGGGAGAACCGTTCCAGATTGAAGGACACCAGAGACAGGAGAAGGAAACCTGTGTATCTTGGGACAGCTGATGAAACCTCAGTAGAGCCTGCAGATGAGGCAGAAGCAAGGTGTTCATGCAAATTGCTGGGATCATGCTCTCAAATGGCACAGAAAAATTAATGTTCTTTATCCTCACTTACAACTTTTCTATAAGTTTAAGATGATTTAAATTATATTTTTAAAGGTGTCAAAAATTCTCTTCATCTTTATAGGATAAAACAGAAATAAAAATTGAAAATGGTAACCTCTGAAAATAGAACTGGGGGAAAGAAGGAAAAAATATTAACGGGAGTTACCTGACCCATAGGATTTTAGGTCATTTTTTGCTTTGTTTCCTTTTCTAAATTTCTCTCTATTAAAAAAGAATGAATGATTACAACTTTACAAAGGAAAGAATCCATAAAATATACGTAATTAAAGCCCATGGCACAAAGGGCAAAGAAGCTTGGCAACAACAATTCCAGCCTCAGTTTCGTCATCTGTAAAATGGAGCAAAGATGGGTTCAGGCTCATTACAAACTGGTGAGGTTCAAATAATTAAGGGATAGGGATAGAATATCAAAGTCTTTTCAAAGCCCCATAGAAGGGAGGTGTGAGGGAGGGTTCCTAGGACTTCAGATTCGGAAGCCGGTAAGGGCCTGGCCTTCCAAGAGGCCTTCTAAGTAGAGATTCTGGCCAGCAGGGCTGCTGAAGTGGGCACACCTGCTGTAGGAGGCGTCTCCTTGGGCCCTGTGGGATCACCTGTTCTTTGTTTGCCTTGCTTCTCTGCTGAGGCCATAAAGAGGCTGCAGCTGTAAAATAACCTACTCTGGCCCCAGGAAAGAGATAAGAGATGTCAGCTGGGCAGCCAACACCTTCCCTGCTCCCACCCAAACAGCTGGCCCCTGCCCTCCCCACCCCCACCTCTTCTTCTCTCCAGGGTAAAGCCGGACTTCCCTACTGCCTCCTCCCTGCCCCTTCTCACCAATGCTGCCACCCTTGTTCTCCACTCTATTTCAAGGAAGTTGCCATCTGCCACTAAAGCTTTATCCCATGGTCCAATCCATGACCTTGAATCCGACCAGCCCAGAACAGTATTTTCCCCCTTGATAGAGAATAAGAGAAAGACAAAGGCACATTATTTCCCTAAAGGCCTATATTCCCTGTCTTCTGTGAACCAGTGAAATTATCAACCCACAGTGGGTCAGCTGCCCTTCTGTGGAGCACATCAGAGGAAAAATACCAACGCGGCCCTGGCTGCACACTTTGTATCGACTCTCCCAATCCTTCTCCCTGCCTTCTGGAACTACAGAGATTCATTCAGTCTACTGTCATTCAACTAATATTTTAAAGCAGTTCAGTAGACTGAATGTTACATGGACAACAGACTCAGTGTTACATAGACACTGGATGTACAGTTTCACTTCCAAAGACATGTTATAAAAAAGGGCACAGATGGGATAATAAGTAAAATATGCACCAGATTACCATATGCTTTGAACAGAGAATTTACCCTATTCGATTCCCCATCTCAGATTGTGCTTAGCTATGTTGTCCTACCAAATTTCCCTGATATGGTGATATATCAGTTAGCTAAAGCTGAGTAAAAAGGAGCCACAAAATCTCAGTAACATACAATTGACATGACTGCAGGTCAGCTGGGGCTAGCTGACCTAGGCTGAGCTCAATGTGGCAGCTCTGTTTCAAGCTATGAGCCAACTGGACTTGGCTCCTCACTGAGATTTAAACTTCTCCACTGATGTTCCATCTGGGGCTCAGGCTGAAGGAGAAGTTCAAAAGAAGTGTTATGCATGGAGATGGCAGCAGTTCAAGAGGACAAGCCCAGCTATGCGAGGTCATTTCCTTTCCTCCGTGAGTCACATCTGCTAACATCCATTGACCAAAGCAAGCTGCATGGCTGAGCACAGTCTAGAGGCAAAGAACTGTCCCCCACCTACACTGAGGCCAAAGCAAGTCAGAGCCATGCCCAACATTAACAGAACCAGTAACTACACTCTTCCAATGAAATGGAGAGGTGGAAGAGTGAATATGTTTAAACAGTAATCTCATCTATCACAGTCAATAATACAATTTCAGAAATATTAAGGAAACCAGTATTTGTATCTATCTCATTGAATATAACAATGAAAAATTTCCCATCTTACATTATCAAGTCCAACTCATTTTTTCCACAGATAATTTTAAATCTTCCCCCAAAAGAAGCCCCATTCCATTTTCTCATGGAAATAATAAACTCAATATTTCCCATCCCCTAGAGCAGTTTCACTCTGAAACAGATACAGTTTCTCTACACTTCCAGACTGGGCTATATAAAGTTCTACAAGGACATACATAGACAAAAAAGAATATTGCAATATTAGTTGTGTGTGTGTGTGTGTGTGTGTGTACATACATCACATGAGAAAATTCCCAGATCCAAATGATGTTGTAACAGCAGCTTATAATTAGAGTAACTATTCCATTATACAAAAAAATCTATCTCCCAAAAGGTACTGTTCAATCAAGTTTAGCTGGCCGGGTGCGGTGGCTCACGCCTCTAATCCCAGCGCTTTGGGAGGCCAAGGCAGGCAGATTACCTGAGGTCAGGAGTTTGAGACCAGCTTGGCCAACATGGTGAAACCCCATCTCTACTAAAAATACAAAAAATAGCCAGGAATAGTGGCACACGCCTGTAGTCCCAGCTACTTAGGAGGCTGAGGCAGGAGAATCGCTTAAACCCAGGAGATGGAGGTTGCGATGAGCTGAGATCACGCCACTGCACTCTAGCCTGGGTGACTGAGCGAGACTCTGTCTCAAAAATATAATAAAAAATAAATCAAGTTTAACTTAAAGCTGCCTCCTTACATATTTTAAGTTCAACCTAAAGGTTTTTCTGTACATCATGAACTATAACAAGTGGAGGTGTAAACAGACTGTAGTCTACACTTGTGCTAATCACTGAGTTTTGGCCAATCAAATGTAGCCAACTGTTCGAACCCTGTTCAAATAAGGTGAACACCGAGCTGTAACCAATCAGCTATTTCTGTACCTCACTTCCGTTTTGTGTACCTCACTTTCCTTTCTCTGTCCATAAATCTTCCTCCAACATGTGGCTGTGCTGGAGTCTCTGAGCCTACTCTGGCTCAGAAGGCTGCCCGATTCGCAAATCATTCATTGCTTGCTCACTTAAGCGCGTTTAAATTTAATTCAGCTGAAGTTTTTCTTTTATCAGATGGTGTCAGAGTGGATCTGAAGTAGAGCTTCTAATGACTCCCAGGAGTGCTGAGTGACTGAAGCCAGGTACCTGCAGGACCTATTTGTGTCCGTTGATCTCTCAGAGCAGTTGGAGGTCATGGTAAGTTTCCTCTCCAATGTCAGAGCTCCACGGATTTGTGTTTTGAGTTCTCCGAGTTTCTTTGAGCGAATTTCTGTTCCAAACTGGGTTTGGAAGTCATGACAGAAACTGGGCTGGTTCGAGGAATGGATTTGATCCGGTAATTAACTGGCTTGGATTCCGTTAGAGGCCTCTTACATCTGACTGGGTCAGAAAGAAACTGGTAGTAAATGGTAATATTGCAGGGGGTGTAAAATTTGGCTATTGAAAATTCACAGGGATTTTTGTGTTTTACCCCTTTGTTTCTTTTTCCTTTTTTTTTTTTTTTTGAGACAGTCTCGCCTTGTTGCCCAGGCTGGAGTGCAGTGGTGCAATCTCAGCTCACTGCAACCTCTGCCTCCCAGGTTCAAGTGATTCTCCTGTCTCAGCCTCCTGAGTAGCTGGGATTACAGGCATCTGCCACCACGCCCTGCTAATTTTTTGTATTTTTAGTAGAGATGGGGTTTCACCATGTTGGCCAGGCTGGTCTTGAACTCCTGACCTCAGGTGATCCACCCACCTCAGCCTCCCAAAGAGCTGGGATTACAAGTGTGAGCCACTGACCCGGCCTTGTTTCATTTTTCTTACGCACTTTGGTAGGAGAAAAATCATTGGCTAAGTTGATCAAAGGAACCTGAGAGCAAAGCCAAAATCTGAGGTAAAAATTGGATCCTTAATTTCTGAAGAACTGAGTTCCTTCTGGCTAATACATGCATAAGTGTTAGGCCCCGGAAGCGGCAAAGTCTTATAGAAATGGCGAAATCTTACTAAAGATAACTTAGAGTGGAATGTTCTAAATGAACAAAACTGCATAGAAGTGCATTTGAAAAGGAAGGCTCCCAAGTTAGCCTCATCTAAGGATGTCTATTGATATGCGGAAGCTTCTAAAAAGATTTCAGTATTTTTATTTAAAGACTTTACAAAAGGCAAATGGAAAGCTTATGTGACTCATTGACTTAAAAAATTAAATCTGCTAACCTTTTAGCTTAGTTATGATCCCGATCCAAAGGAAATAGACCGCAGCACCAACTGGCTGACTTTGGGTGAGTAGTGGGTTCATTTTGCCTGGAAAAGGATAGGATTGGGTTAGAGGCCTTCCCCGTCAGTAAGGTCCTTCTTGGTTAAACATGGATTTGGCACTATGGGGTTAACCCTATTCTCTTTGGAGTGATCTGCCTTGCACTCTTTCCTAACACCAGTGGGTGATAGGATTAGGCATGTACTGGACCATAGAATGTGGGGAACTTTTTCTCCCCAAAGGGCAAAATTTGCGAGCTGATGGGACTGCTCGAAAAGATCCCTTCATGACCAACAATCAGCCGCCTGAACTTTTGATTCAGTATCCCTGCAATGGGTGGGTCTTTCTCTGGCCTCCCTGAGCTCCTCATCTTCCCCACTCTGCCACAGGCAATGCTTTTCTCCCTTTCTCTTCTTTCCCTTTCTTTTCTGTTACTCAGGGCGGCCATCTTGCCCAAAGACCATATGTTGAAACTCCTTTAATCCATCTTTAATGTATTAAAGATGACAGGGACCAACTGGGGGCAAGTTTGAGCCTCACCAGTTCCATAGTGAGTGCTAAGCAGAGTGGCTAATGTCTATATTTTGTCACATGTATTTTGCTCTGGCCAGAATGGAAAATGTTAATTTGGGTCCTCCATGCAGCTAGTTGGGTGGCAACTTGCAAAACTGAGAGGCTTTTGCCTGTGGTTACAAACTTGCTACAGGTTCCTGAAACAACCAAAAATTGGATGAGGTCTCCATCTTGTTTTTTGTCCTTGGGAGCTTGACCTTGTAACCACATGGCAGTACTTTCTCTTGGTCTCTGCCATCTAGGGAAGAGGAATTTTGGGATTCATATCATAGTTAGCTCTAAAAATTATTTTGAGTAGTTAAAAGCCATTGCAAGTTCAAAATTGACTGCTCTAGACTCTTCGTGGGAAGAGCAATGGAAACTGCCCAGTGTTTTAGCTCAGCAGCTAAGGGTTTGCCATTTTATAATGGCAGCCTGGGTTCGATCCTGGCTTACAGAATGAGTACATTCTGGTGGACATCTCTGTGACCTTTACCATTTGTTGATTCTCTTCCCCTCCATTAACAACTTCTGGCTTCCCTTCTTAAATTTTCCTTTCTCTGAGCTACCTTTGAAGATTCTTAATTGTGTAAAAATTGAAAATACCTCATACACTCATGGTTAAGTCATAACCTTAGTTGAGGTTTGTTGGTTTCACTTGTAGGGTTACTTTTGGTAAAGTTTAAAAGCCAGATATATTGGCTGTTTGGCCTGGCTAAAGTAGAGTAATGAGAAATTAAAAGGACATTTTTGTTAGACAGTGCTATGGTTAAAAGTCAGTTTAATTAAAGCTGACTTGGATACATATATCCAAGCTATATGTATATTTAAATAGCCTTTATGGGTTTTTATTCTCTTCTTGGATCTTATTTTTCTGAAGAAAATGGGTTTGTTTTTTTTTTCTTCTCAGTCAACTGAATTGTTTTTCTGCATTTTGTCTTCTTGCCACGCTTAATGCACACATAAGAATACCTAAGATAACTTCCAATAGCCTGGGACTCGTTAGGAAAAACAGAGGAAGTGCCACAGACCCGGTTTTGGGAAAAAATCTCGGTTTTCCTGATGAAACCTCAGGAATTGAAAGTAAATAGATTTTGCATTGTGTTATCTGAAGGTTTTCAGTTTTGGGGGTATCAAAAATTACTTGCATTATAAGAGAACTTTTGTGTGTAATAACTAGGTAGGAAATATACTTTTAGAGATGATTAATGGCAGTTATGGGGGGATACTTCTCATGCTTGAATCAGAGAAGCATGCTCTTGGCCACCTAGAAGGTAATGAAAAATCCCCACCCCCTACTAGGGGTCAAATTAATTGACTCCCATAGGGGACAGGCTGATTGCAAAATGGGCTGATTGGCTTTGGGTTGCCATGCAATTAAATGCATGGTAAAAGCATTGCACCATCTTCTCCTATAGCATTTTCCTCTTTTGGGGGATCCAGGATGTGATATAAAAATGGGTCCCTTATTTTGGAGATCTGTTTTTGTCATCCAGTTGTGCCTCCTTATTAGTTCCTAGAAACTGCATCCTTTCCTGGCCCTGCTCCTTGAAGGACTCCACCCTGAAGCCAGTAATCTAATTAAGAAACTTAAAAACTGGCAAATGAAAAATCTTACAACTACTGGATCTTTTTCTGTCTGTGGAGTTATATATGTGTTGTGTGTGTAATGTTTATATAAACAAACTCTAAGTAATTGGCTTAAAGAAAAATAAGGTTTAAATAAAATGTTTTGAAAGAAAAAACTGCAATGCCTTGTAGTTCACGTGACTTTAGTAATCTTTGAGAAATAAAAACAGTTTTAAAGATTATTGGTAAAATAAAGACATTCGGTCTAAATTAGGTAGGTCAGGCTGGGTGCAGTGGCTCATGCTCGTAATCCCAGCACTTTGGGAGGCCAAGGCAGGCGGATCCCTTGAGTCAGGAGTTCAAGACCAGCCTGGCCAACACGGTAAAGCCCCATCTCTACTAAAAATACAAAAATTAGCCGGACGTGGTGGCACATGCCTGTAATCCCAGCTACTCAGGAGGCTGAGGCAGGAGAATTGCTTGAGCCTGGGGAGTGGAGGTTGCAGTGAGCTGAGATCGCACCACTGCACTCCAGCCTGGATGACAGAGCAAGACTCCATCTCAAAAAAATAATAATAATAAAATAAAATAAGTAAATAAATTAGGTAGGTCAGATATTAGGTTTACTAAATGCTTTAAGGTCATAAACTGCTTCTTTGGCTTTTGAAAATTGTTCAACTTGCCTGCTTAACAGCTAGGTCAGACCTAGGGACATGTGGAATTAACCACACCCCTAGCTATGCTGAAAAGAGTCAGACCTTATCTGTACTTCTGTCTGGTGTCCTAGGCTCCAAACCTAGTACATAATTAAAGTCACTTACTTAACAGGGTTTTCACCAAAAATTAAAATTGCTAAGAATTAACATTGTAACATGTAATTAAGACTACCAAAAAAAGTTTTACACACAAAGTGTGTAAGGAAAGCAAAATGTGCTTTTACTAAGAGATTATAACAAGGCATGGAAATGTAAATTTTTGCCTAGTTTAGAGGGCCAAATTATTGTTTTAAATTAGGATAAAGCTAAAGGTTTGAACAAGTTGTGAAACATTTGTGAAAAATTAATTGTAACAGAGATTCTATGTGTGAACATATTGGCTAAATTTAAAGGGGTATTATTCAGTTTTTTCTGTAAATTGAACATTGGAATAAAAGCACAACAGTTTCCTTAGAGCACTGATCTGCTGTTTAACAAAAATTGTAAAGGGTTATAAAAAAGACATGAGAATCTTATGGTCAGACATTAAAATTGAACATATTTGTCTATAAGGTTTTAAGAATGGGGTTTGACATCAATAATGCACTAATGCAATGGTAAAACTGGCTTTCTCTCTTGAACAAGATTTTTATGCTATATTTTTAAAAATGAAACATTTTTGTTTGCCTTTTGAATAAACTACCAAAAAAAGAAGGGAAAGACAAGAGACCAATTGTTTGAAAGCTAAGTCTTCCCTCCATCAATGAGTAAAGGTTTATGCCTTTTATATTTTTGAGTTATCATTTTGGCTAAATGAATGACTTATGTTGACCTGGGATTCTGTTTCATAATATTAAGTGTTTTAAACCTTAACATATTTGATAAGCTTCCCAAAACCAAATTTCAGCTTCAAAATTGTCTTTTCTGACCTCTAACTTTGAGGTGCTACAGAGGGCTCCTGAAGCATCCAAAAGAGAGGTTAACAGGATTATTTGACATGTTAAGTTACATGAGAAGCATTGTCAAAATAAAAACTAATGTTTAACTTTCTTCCGGATATATTTTAGTGAATGATATTAATATATGTTCCAAAATTTATGGGGTTTCTAAAATTCTAATATGTCTGAGTATATGCTATCAATCATAATTATGGTTATTATGTTGTTATTGTAAACCACAGAAATAACCAAATTTTCTTGTCAATTATGTTTTTAACTATGCCTATTTAAAGTCATTTCCACAGTTATTTGCTTACTGCTGATGCTGTAAGATCTTGGTGTGTGTGTATATGTTATGTGTTTAGATGTGTTTACACATATGTACATGTATTGTGTTTCATGTTGTGTCTACATGGCAAAATCTGACATAGCTGGCCAAAAATTCCCTAAAGAATTCTATTTAGATAAATGAGCACTCATATAAAATATACAGCAATTAACCAAAATGTTTTTCGTTCACATGACTTAAGTAAATATTGGATATATTAATTGGCTTCAAAATTGTTGATAACATAAAATTAGAAATGTCTTCAAAATTGTCAACATATATTTTTTGCCTGGGTTTACTGATTAGATGGTTTTTTATTTGCCTCTGTTAGATCCTTTAAGGTTATAAAGCTGTGAACCCAGCCTAAAACAGAATGATTTTTGTGCAATTTTTTGATAAATAAGATTATTTTAATATTGTTGATCCAATAAAAACAGGTATAGCTTGTGAGTTATCAACCAAATACCCATTTATTTAAGTTTAAGGCTCTTACTTAGGTAAACACTTGATATTAACAGGCTACCAAATTGGCTAATGAAAGAACTTAATGACTAGCTCTAATACCTCAATTTTCATAGTAAACTCTAGATATAATTGTTAAAAAATTAGTTGATTATAAATAGAATAAATGTTTATAAATAAACTTTTCATGTAATCTAAAATCTTAAAGTTATGGTAAATAATAGGTACTCATTAAATGTCTGGTTCATATCCAAATAAGAAAAACAAATTGCTAAATAAATGTAAGTTTGTTCTTGGCTTCTTCAATTTTATAATAATACTAAATATATTTAGGTCTATTAATCAAAATATAAATAATATTAAACAAATTTATTTGAGAAAGAATCTTATGTGGTAAATTGTTGTCCTAAAGCAAAATGACTAGTTATTTAAGAAACAGGAAGTATAGAAAAAAGCAAAAAGTACAAGCATGTCAACTATGGTCCAAGTAAGTTATAAAAAGGTTCATAAAGGGGGAAGTTATGAAATAAATTTTGTGTATGATCAAGTTGTTTATAATTAGAAGGGAATTATTTATAAATGTTTCTAAAGATTGAAATTTGATACCAAAAATACACTAATACTAAACCAAAAAAATGTGACCCTCTATTTAGAACAACAAGGTGTTTTTGAAGTATTGGTCTGCTCTTAATAAAATTGCAAGAGATTTTTATTTTTAATACTAAAATCTGTTTTTTTTTTTTAACAACAATCTTCTAAACTGCAGCCAGTGTCAATATCTGCCACATTTCCTGAGATCTAATTAATTTCTCCAGTTTTGGCTTAAAAATATGGTCCTCTTTACTTACAATGGTAATTCATTCCTTGAGGTAAAGAAATTTCCTTTTGAAATTTCTCAAATTTATGTCTCAGAAGTTCAACTTCTGCTGTACCTTGCAGCACATGACTTGCAGCAAAAGATCCTTGCCTTCTGAACTTTCTCCCCTTGAAAAGGAGTATTTTTTTGCTTGGCTGGGGTGATAATTCTCTCCTTCAACCTTTTTTGTCAACTTTTACATCTTTTTTTTTTCCCGCCAGTTCTAACTCTGCTATTATGGTCTGATGCTGAAGTGTTTTTCTTAAAAGCCTAGAAAAGCAATGTTTTCCTCCAGTATAATTTGATTCTATACTCTTGGCTTTTCTCAATGTGTCTGAATTGTACCATGTAACCAGGAAAGTTTTCCATGCTGTTACTAAGAGCCATGTATTTTCTTTCTCAAGGTCTTTAGTTTTCTTCTTTACACTCTTCTATAATATAGTGTACACTCACAATCTTGGACATATTCTTCCTGTGTATGATTAAAATCAAGTATATTTTTCATTAGGTTCAACTTCCAGGTTATATTAGTGAGATTCCGGTAAGGAGAAACAATCATTCTGCAGAAGATTTTCTTTTTAACTTTTTGGTTACCGAGCCAAAAAAAAAATTTTTTTTTATCAAGATAATTTATCGTGTTGTCTTTATTAGGTTTTTGATTACTTAGAAAAACTGATATTGAAAAAGTTTAAGGTGTTTACATCTATGTAACTTTCTGTATTGCTTCTGAAACCTTGACTATCACTTTAGTTAAGTGAATGACTATTATTTTTCAGTGATCTGTGATTCTGTTTCAATCAAATATTTTAAGCTTTTTAACATCATTGACAAACTTCCCAAAAACCAAATCCTAACCTAAGTCTTTATGACCTAGAATTAACCTTGGGATTTTTCTAATCAGGCCCCTGGAAAGTCTCAAGAGATATACCTCTCATCTTGTAGATGGGGATATTAAATGATTACTGTTATTTGGTAAATCATACAAGAAATACTGTCAAATGATAAGTGATACTAGATCTTCTTTTAGTTGCATTTATTGGTATGTTGTTGATATGAAAGTTTTGAAAATTCTGTAAATTTATAAAAATATCAGATGAAAATAAAAGAAAAAAGTATAAACAAATTTATAGAAATATATCTTAGTCATAATTCTGGTTATCTTAAAATGCTATATAAAATAGAAATAACTAAATTTCCTTGTTGATTATAAAATTTCATCAGATTTTTAACTATGGCTATTCTAAGTTTTTGTCATCTACAGTTTTGAATTCTTCTCTAAAAACGTTTGCAATCAGATTAATGCAGAAGATTCTAACGAATACTCTTAAATACGGGTTTCTGTTAACTTTAAGATCAATGGACTTTAGTCCATCTCTACTTAACAATTCTTGTGCCTCAGCCTCCTGAGTAGCTGGGATTACAAGCAAGAACCACCATGATCAGCTAACTTTTGTGTTTTTTTTTAGTAGAGATGGGGATTTGCCATGTTGGCCAAGTGCATCTTGAGCTCCTGACCTCAGGTGATTATATTCCCAAGGCTTTGACTTAAATGTCATATTTGAAGAATGCATAAAATGCCTGACTTCAAGGGTTACTAGCCTTACAATGAGTACATTAAAATTGTCATTTCCTGGCACAGGAACTTTAAAAACTGTAAGCAAAATCTAAAGTCTGCCTTAGTTTGGCTTCCCAGTCTCAGACTTTTAAATCTGAGGTTCTTATGTGATCAATGTTAAAATTTTTAAAACCTGTGTTTCTAAAGTAAAGTTATAATATACCTCTTAATAAATGATAACTCTACATTGTGTTTGAGCTCTTGTTATTTACCTATAGACTAGTATAGACCTAAATTCTTCTGGGGTCCTCTAATCCAACTTTCCCTCATAAAATTACCAAAACATGAACTGTTCTATTCCTAAAGCTGAAAGTAGACAAATTTTAAGGAACATGTCTCATGCCTGATGTATGTGCCACACAGAAAGTTCACCAAACGGCCTGATACCATAACCAGAGGCATTCAAACTGCACACCAGAATGAGAAATTGATGTTTTTCATGTGACAGACAGCTTTTCCCAAGACAGTATGGTTGATCAGCAATGGTTTTGGAGAAAGATCTTGATCAAAAGGGAGACGTAAGAAAGAAGATTATACAAATTGGGTCATTCCTGTTATACCCGACTAAATCCAAATTGAAGGGCCCAGAGGGATAAAAATTACTTGGGGCACATAGCAACTGCTCCAAGAATTACATTTTTCACAAGCCCAACTGCTGAAGTTTCCTGTTGTAACCTGAAACCAATTTTATCTAACAGCTACTGAAACAATCTGCTGTGACTCTACCCACCACCATCCCTCACTAATCAGAGTCACCAGCTCTCCAAAACTTTACTAATGCAAAATAACTTTCTTTCAAAATGATACATAACATTTATCCTTTTTGTAAAACCTCCCATCTTTTCTTTGTTCTTTGGACAGACCTAAGACTACCCACTCCGTGTGTATGCCCCAGTTTGCAATTCTTGCTTCCAAATAAAATGTTTTAAATTTAGACGTTCATCTCTAATCTTTTCTTTTATATTTTATTTGACATTGACAAGCTCAAAGCTCCCTCCATTCCATTTCTCTGATATCTCTAGTGTGCCATCCTCACCTGCTTGCAGAGCTGGCTATAGGCAGTGGGAAGCGGGACAGCAGGGAGGAGGCACGCCCTTAGTTCATCAGCAGCACACAGACCCCCCCACTCATATTCATTGGACAGAATTTAGTCACATGGCCATGTCAACCTGCATGTAGTCCAGCTTTGTGCTCTGAAAGAAGAGGAAACTGGAATCTGGTAGACCACTAGCAGCCTTTCCATCTTTTTGCACTGAATTCTGGAGTATCCCTTGCCTTGTTCTTCTACATCACTAATTCTCTACGTATGTTATCAAGATACTAATCCTAATCATTAAGTTATTTAGTGTATTTTGACAATCATATCTTTCATTGCCAAGATCTAATTATTTCATCTCTATAATCACTTGTTCTTGATATACTTTCATTCCTCTTGAGATATTTCCTTCTTCTAAAATCTCTTCTTCAGGCTGGGCGCAGTGGCTCACGCTTATAATCCCAGCACTTTGGGAGGCCGAGTTGCAGGTCACTTGAGATCAGGAGTTTGAGACCAGCCTGGCTAACATGGTGAAACCCCGTCTCTACTGCAAATACAAAAATTAGCCAGGCATGGTGGTGCTGCGCCTATAATCCCAGCTACTTGGGAGGCTGAGGCAGGACAATTGCTTGAACCCGGGAGACAGAGGTTGCAGTGAGCCAAGATCGCGCCACTGAACTCCAGCCTGGGCGCCAGAGTGAGACTTCATCTCAAAAAGTAAAAATAAATAAATAAATAAATAAATAAATAAATAAATAAATAAATAAAATCTCTTCATTCAATTAACTCTATTTCCTTGGTGCCAGTATTCAATTGTGACTTTTTTCACAATTGTTTGTGTCTTGTTTGAATACCTATCTTTGACCTAAGTTTCTCTGAGATCCTTCAGTGAGCATTATCTTTGTTACCTGCAAGCAGTGAAGGCTGTCCCCAGGGCTGGGGAGGTGGAGAGAATTCTACTGGGCTGAGTGTGCCAGTAATTAGTGTTCTATGCATGGGAGGTCCCCAGTGCTTCTGGGGCTACCCTCACCCTCCTATTCAAGTGCCCGCTCCCAAAGTTGCCTGCTGCTGGGTGAAGGAGGACAGAGCCAACAATCTCAACTCTGGTTCCTGTCAATGAAAGAAAAAAATCAGGCTTTTCGCTAATTAAAGTCAGTTTTATTCAGAAGTCTCACTGAGGATTGCAACCCAGGAGAGCCTTTCACAGAATTTCTGTTAGACTGCTCCAAAGCAATGTGGCAGCCCACAGCTTCTATACTGGCGGTGGAGGTTTTGCATGTGCTCAGAAGTTACATTAGAGCAGAATCTCCTCAACGTTTGGGTGCACCTGGTTATAGATTATAGAGGCATAACCTCTAACTACATTATGCAATTACGTAATCTCTAATTACCTAAGTTACATTGGAGCAGAATCTCCTCAAAGTTTGGGTACACCTGGTTATAGATTATAGAGGCATAATCTCTAATCCTCTTGAACATTGTCTTATGTACAAGAAGAGGCAAAAGTAGAATCATTGAACTTATCTTTTTCTTAAAATGTAGCGATTTAGGCAAGAGACATGGCAGCCTGTGCTCTATCCTGCTTATCTTCAGGGCATTCTTCTGGAGGGCTGCACTCAGCCACTGAGTCAGGGGCTTCATGAAATTCTGCTGGCAAGGAGAATGAACAAATGTGGCTTCGTATGTGTAGTATTTTGTCTCATGTTCCCAAGAGGTTTGCCTGCTGTGGCTCCAGGGCCCTCTGCGCCTTCTACCTGCCTCTTCCCTGCTGGAAGCACTCCATAAGCCCCCACACTTTCTCACCGGTCCTCCACTGCACACAGTGTGGGCTATAGTTTCCTCTGCTCACCAAATCCCTTCTTTCATCCTTCAAGGAGTCTTTGTATTTTCTGGACCATTAAGAGTAATGTGACAGGATTCTGGGGATGCAGGGAAAGAGATGAGTCATGAGTCCGGTATGCCTCTCAAGTCCATCTCACCGCCACCCCATAATATTGTTCAGAACAACATTCCTACTTCCAGCCAGAAGCCGTGGCAAATATTTGGTGCAATTCTGAGAAGGAATCAGACAGAGGCAAAGAAATCAGCTCCTTGGTATCAGCTTCACTATGACTGCTGGTCAATGCATAGCAATTGCCAGAAGCACACCTTCTGTGAGGTTAAAGCTAACGCAGGCAAGTGTCCCATCAGAAGGACATTGTAACACTGTGCCTTTATCCAGGAGTGATAGTGCCTTCCCTCTTAGAAAGAGCATCAGAAAAACAATTTAGAAATGTGTAACACTGGCAATTCCAGTCTCCAGGCCTATTCAGAGGCTCCTTCTTCCCCTCACTGTTCACTCCTTGTGCTGGGATCTCTGTATTTCCCTTCCAATGCCTTTAGGTCTGGTTTCTGGCACTCCAGTCCTAGATTGAGCACAGGATGGGTCTAAGGAGCACCTTTGCTGTCACACAGGGCATGGAAACCTGTTTCTTTGGGCATCCCTCCAAGCACTCCTGGTTCTCCCCGGTCGCACCATCTCCTCCCCAGTGGCCGGTGCTCCCCGGTCACATTGTCTCCTCCCCGCAGTCCTC
>NW_026652832.1:0-8135 GCF_009828535.3 Hylobates moloch
TTGATGTATCATTTTTATTATCATTTGGCTCAAAACATTTTCTAATTCGCCTTGTGATTTCTTCTTTGATCCATGGTTTACTGAGAAGTGTACTATATCATTTTCAGTTATTTGGGCGGTTTCCTAGTTACTTTACTGTTATTTAGTTCTGGTTTGATTTCCTTGTGACCCACTTCCATAGGCGCACTTCATGTCTTTTTCAAGGTAAAGTGCCGTATTTCTTGTAATATCCTTCCTAACCATTTAACATATGGAAAACTGTGCTGCTCTTTTAATTAGGTTACAATTTTTTTAAGGTGTCACTGGCAAAGTATTTGAGTATTGTGCCCCAATGCTACTTTTTCCATAAACTCTGTGGTTTTTATAAAGTCATTTTGAATAGCATGGTGGGTTTTAGTAATGATCATGTTGCACCATGGCAAAGCTGACTGTTCTGAGAGAGAAGTTGAGGTTTAGTGGATTATGCTGATGAATGGACCATAAGTTTCAACGAACACAGTGGAGGGGGATTTTTAGGAGATAAAGAGCAGTTACAGGGAAGGACAGAAAAGGCCTAGGCAGAACTGTAATCTTTTTTTTTTTTTTTAAGACAGTCTCACTGTGTCACCCAGGCTGGAGTATGATGGTGTCATCTCGTCTCACTGCAACCTCTACTTCCCAGATTCAAGTGATTCTCCTGCCTCAGCCTCCCAAATAGCTGGGACTATAGGCACATGCCACCACATCCAGCTAGTTTTTTGTATTTTTAGTAGAGACAAGGTTTCATCATATTGCCCAGGCTGGTCTCAAACTCCTGACCTCAAGTGATCCACCCACCTTGGCCTCTCAAAGTGCTGGGATTACAGGTATGAGCCACCGTGTCTGGCCAGAACTGTAATATAATAATCATTAGAACGCAAGATACAAGGAGTGATCTGGGAGTCAGGGGCTGCTGGGACTGAACTAGAGGCAAAGGGTAAAATGAGATTAGTACTGTGGTCTCAAGGTCGACAGTGGCTGCAGGCTGTGAGTGCTGGAGTCAGGAGGGCTGAAGTTCTGGACCCTCATTATTTCTGCCTAAGAAAGCGAGGAAGTATGGAAGTAAGGGGGTCAGGGCAGGTGGGCTTTCTCTAGGCACAAGGGACTCCTTAACATTTGTGACTACTTTAAAGATGAAAATGAAGCAATACTTGGTGTTTGTTTGGATAGGGGCAGGGGATTTAAGAAAAGGAAATAACTACGCTGGAAAATACGGGGTGGGGTGAGGCTGGAGGAACTTAAGCCAGCACAGGAGGAAGAACATCACAAAAGGAGGACATTTGAGACTCAATCGAAACAATTTCAGGGCCTTCCCAGTTTTGTGCTGGTTTATTTTCAGTATCTGAGCAGGAATTGTGATGGATACTTGGCATTACTTCTGTCAAAACGGTCACGTACTTTATAAAATGGTTTGAGAATGGATGATAATTCTTTGGATAGAAAACATCCTTACTATATTTTAAAGATAAAGTTAACGTTCTTCCACCAAAAAGGTGAGTAAAGAGCTAAAAAGTAACACAAGAAAAGGATCTCTTTCTCCGCCGAAACCTATTACTACCTTTAATATTTTAGTGTATTTCCTTCAAATATTGTCTGTTTCATACTGGTCTACTGGTATGAGTGAACCATAGACTAAAACCAAGAGAGTATATACTCGTTGTTCTTTTTTAATTAACTAATTAATTTATTTTTAGATGCAGGGTCTCGCTATGTTGCCCAGGCTAGATTCAAACTCCAGGGCCCAAGCAATCCTCCTGCCTCAGCCTCCTGAGTAGCTGGGACTACAGGCATGTGCCACCATGTCCAGCTACTAATCATTTTTAAAACATTTCTTCCTGGTTTTAAAAATGTGCATCTCCTATTCACAACAGCAAAGACAAGGAATCAACCTAAATACCCATCAATGATAGACTGGATAAAGAAAATGTGGTACATATATACCATGGAATACTATGAAGCCATAAAAATGAATCACATCATGTCCTTTGCAGGGACACGGATGGAGCTGGAGGCCATTATCCTTAGCAAACTAACACAGGGACAGAAAATCAAATACCACATGTTCTCACTTACAAGTGGGAGCTAAATGATGAGAACACACAGACACAAAAAGGGGAACAACACACACTGGGGCCCATCAGACGGTGGATGGTAGAAGGAGGAAGAGGATCAGGAAAGATAAGTAATGGGTACAAGGCTTGATATGTGGGTGATAAATAATCTGTATAACAAACCCCCATGACACAAGTTTACCTACGTAACAAACCTGTACTTGTACCCCTACACTTAAAAATAAAAGTTAAAAAAAAAAAGTGCATCTCAACATAAAAGTCAGGGAATATAGAAAAGTACAAAAGAAATTAAGATTGCTAAGAATTTCACCACCCAGAGGCTTATGTGTTTTCTTGAAGTCTATCTTATTTATTTATTTATGGTTTAACACCATAGTATTCCATTGTATTAGTCTGTTCTCATGCTGCTAATAAAGAGATACCCAAGACGGGTTATATATAAAGAAAAAGAGGTTTAATGGAATCACAGTTCCACATGGCTGGGGAGGCCTCACAATCACAGCAGAAGGCAAAGGAGCAACAAAGGCATGTCTTACATGGTGGCAGGCAAGAGAGCTTGTGCAGGGGAACACCCATTTATAAAACCATCAGATCTCGTGAGACTTATCCACTATCACGAGAACAGCATGGGGAAAAACCCACCCCCACGATTCAGTTACCTCCCACTGGGTCCCTCCTATGACATGTGGGGATCATGGGAACTACTGTTCAAGATGAGATTTGGGTGGGGACACAGCCAAACCGTATCAACCATTAAGTATAGTTACCACAGGTCTGTTCACAGGTTCAACATCAGCATTTCTCAAACTGTGGCCAGTGGACCATCCACATCAGAAACTCCTTGAGCTTATTGAAATCCTGATTTTTGTGCACCACCTCAGACACACTGAATGAAAGTCTCTGTGGGTGGCAGTAGGCCCCAGAGCTGGTATTTCTACAAACTTCTTAGCTCTTTCTTACAGTAAAGTTTGAAAATAGGATCTAGGTGGAAGCCAATATAAAGAGGAACTTAGGTACAGATGTCTGGCTTATTAGCCTTCTCCAGTGAAAAGAATTGAATCACTGAGGTCATTCAAAAGTGATCAAACTATCACTTGAGGTCAGGAGTTCGAGATCAGCCTGGCCAACATGGCAAAACCCCGTCTCTACTAAAAATACAAAAATTAGCTGGACTCAGTGGCGCATGCCTGTAATCCCAGCTTCTCAGGAGGCTGAGGCAGGAGAATCATTTGAACCTGGGAGATGGGGGCTGCAGTGAGCCGAGATCGCACCACTGCACTCCAGCCTGGGTGACAGAGTGAGACTACATCACAGAAAAAAAAAAAAAAAATGTTCACTAGGGGTGGAAGATATGACTCAAAATATTCCCATGCTTAGGAAAAAAACGTAATGATACAACTCAGATCTGAGCTGTAAAGGAAGCATCATTTTAATATACTCTAAGCGAAATTTAACCTAACTAAACTAAGTCATTTTTGTTTTGTTTTTAATTGACAAAACAACAATAACAACAAAACACAAAAAATAAAACCAAAAGTGATTAAACTAAAATTTATTCAGCCATAATGTGCCAGGTATTTTACATATGGAATCTAAATTTCCCCATGACTCTGAGTACAAATTTAGTGATATTAAAGATCTTATTTCATGAATTCATGCCCCTAAACTGATAGCACAGTCCAGCCCCGCTTCAAACCTACCCAGTCAGCTCTGAGACCCTGTGCTGACATCTCCCTTGAGTTTTCTGGAAGCACTTGAGGATCGCGCTTTATTAGTTCTGCTGATATTTCCCTTACTTACTGCCTCTCTCCCCTTCCTAGTTCCACAGGTACCTCCATCTCTGTTATGCAATCCCACTGGCACCCATTATATTATATGAAGAAATTAAATCGTTTTTATATTGCAACCTAGTTATTAGAGAACACATATTATTATGTATTAAAATGCTAATTCAGGTTTTTAAAATGAAGTATTTCACTTTCACAAACTAAATTTAAACATACAAATTGTCTGATATTAAGGAAGAGGCATAGCAGTTTGGAGTATGTTCTGGTACTTAAATGATTTTGCCTTTATTTTTTTACAAAAAAGACTGTGTTTGTCCATGCTTTTATATTTACTCATGTTATTTTATTTATATAGGTTTGGCCGGGCATGGTGGCTCACACCTGTAATCACAGCACTTTGGGAGGCCAAGGTGGGCAGATCACAAGGTGAGGAGTTCGAGATTAGCCTGACCAACATGGTGAAACCTCGTCTGTACTAAAAATACAAAAAAAAAAAAAAAAAAATTAGCCGGGAATGGTGGCAGTCGCCTGTAATCTCAGCTACTTGGGAGGTTGAGGCAGGAGAACTGCTTGAACCTGGGAGGCGGAGGTTGCAATGAGCCAAGATCGCACCACTGCACTATAGCCTGGGTGACAGTGCAAGACTCCATCTCAAAAGGAAAAAAAAAAAAAGAACTATATTTATATAGGTTTATCGCAAATAACATATTCATTCATTTTTGTTAACAACTATTGCTAGAGGGCTTCCTATGTGCAATTCCTGCAAGCATTGCAAATACCCGCATGGGCATGGAATTGCAGAGCAGTGGTGGAATAGACATCAAACAAACCATTACATAAGCAACCTTTAGCAACACTCATGGTCACGGAGGAAAATGCAGGGTGAGACATATAATGGGACCATTGTTCTAGAATTGCAGGTTGGGAAACTTGTGGAAATTTGCTCAAGTGGAGGCAATAAAGGATGAATTAGAGTTAGCATCATAAACGGTGGAAGAAAAACTATTCCAGGCAGGGAAACTGAATGTACAAAGCTGCAGAGACAGGAAAGAGTTTAGGGCATTTGGATAAAAAGAAGCCTACGGTGGCTAAAGCCAAGTGCAGGGGCCCCGTTGGGCAGACCATGCAGCCTTTGCTGAGGATTTGGGGTGTTTTCCTAAGATGAATAAAAAGCCTTTAGAGGATTTTAGGCAGGGTGGTGCCATGATCAGATGTGTAGTTTGAGATCACCCTGGATGCTCTGTGGAAAATGGGATAGGGTGGGGAGGCAGTGACCCTGAGGAGATGATTAGAGGGCTACTTGTATTAGTCAGTTTTCTATTGAGAAACAGAACCAATAGGATGTATATATCCATATATATATATATATATAGAGAGAGAGAGAGAGAGAGAGAGAGAGAGATTTCTTCTAAGGAGTTGGCTCACGTGATTATAGGGGCTGGCAAGTCCAAAGATCTGCAGTTGGCAAGCTGGAGACACAGGAGTGCTCAGCATGTAGCTCCAGCCTGAGTCCGAAAGCCCAAGAACCAGGAAAACCTATGGTGTAAGTTCCAGGCCAAAGGCTGGTAGGCTTGAGATCCAAGGAGAGCTGAGGTTTCAGTTTGAGTCCTAATGCAGGAAAAGACCGATGTCCTATCTAGGGCATTCAGGCAGGAGGAATTCTCTCTTACTTACAAGATGGTTGGCCTTTTTGTTGTATGCAAGCCTTCAACTGATCGGATGGTTCCACCCACATGAGGGAGAGCAATCTGCTTTTGTCAATATGCCTATTGAAACATTAATCTCACCCAGAATCACCCTCACAGAGACACCCAGGGTTGTTTGACCAAATATCTGGGCACCCTGTGGCCCAGGCAAGTGGACACACAAAAGTAACCGTGGTTACACCTTATATAATAATTAACTCAAGATGGATTAAAGACTTAAATGTAAAACCCAAAACCATAAAAACCCTAAAAGAAAACCTAGGCAATGTCATTCAGGATAGAGGCATGGGCAAAGACTTCATGACTAAAACACCAAAACAACAGCAACAAAAGCTAAAATTGACAAATGGCATCTAACTAAAGTAAAGAGCTTCTGCACAGCAAAAGAAACTAGCATCAGAGTGAACAGACAACCTAAAGAATGGGAGAAAATTTCTGCAATCTACCCATCTTACAAAGGTCTAATATCCAGAATCTACAAGGAACTTAAGCAAATTTATAAGAAAAAAACAACTCCATCAAAAAGTGGGCAAAGTGTATGAACAGACACTTCTCAAAAGAAGACATTTGTGCGGCCAACAAACATACAAAAAAAAGCTCATCATCACTGATCATTAGATAAATGCAAACCAAAACCACAATGAGATACTATCTCGTGACAGTTAGAATGGCAATTATTAAAAAGTCAAGAAATAGATGCTGGCGAGGCTGTGGAGAAATAGGAAGGCTTTTACACTGTCGGTGGGAAAATAATTAGTTTAACCATTGTGGAAGACAGCGTGGCAATTCCTCAAGGATCTAGAACCAGAAATACCATTTGACCCAGCAATCCCATCACTGGGCATATACCCAAAGGAATATAAATCATTCTACTGTAAAGACACATGCACTTGTATGTTTATTGCAGCACTATTTACAATAGCAAAGACTTGGAACCAACCCAAATGCCCATCAGTGATAGACTGGATAAAGAAAATCTGATACATATATACCACGGAATACTATGCAGCCATAAAAAAGAATGAGATCATGTCTTTTGCAGGGACATGGATGAAGCTAGAAGCCATGATCCTCAGCAAACTAGCACAGGAACAGAAAGCCAAACACCACATGTTCTCACTCATAAGTGTGAGTTGAACAATGAGAAAACATAGACACAGGGAGGGGACAGCACACACTGGGGCCCGTCGGTGGGTAGGGGTCAAGGGGAGGGAGAGCATTAGGATAAATATCTAATGCATGTGGGGCTTGAAACCTAGATGATGGGCTGGTAGGTGCAGCAAACCACCAAGGCACATGTATACCTATGTAAGAAACCTATACATTCTGCACATGTATCCCAGAATTTAAAGTAAGATTGAAAAAAAAAAAGTAACCACCGTGACTCTCGCCTATAATCCCAGCACTTTGAGAAGTAAGGTGGGCAGATCCCTTGATGCCAGGCATTTGAGACCAGCATGGCCAACATGGTGAAACCTCGTCTCTACTAAAAATACAAAAATTAGCTGGGTGTGGTGGTGCATGCCTGTAATCCCAGCTACTTGGGAGGCTGAAGCAGGAGAATCTCTTGAATCCCGGAGGTGGAGATTGCAGGGAACTGCGATTACAACACTGTATTCCAGCCTGGGTAACAGAGTGAGATCCTGTCTCAACAAAATAAAATAAAATTTACAACTACTCCTAAAAAGAAGAGAGGGCGAAGGCTGGAAGAAGTGTGGTGGTGGGGAGTAATGAATGCTTTTGACAAATGAGTAAGAGGCAGAAATGACAGACTTGGATATGAATGAGGGAGAAAGAGGAGTAAGAACTACCAGCAACTTGTAGGATAATAACTGGGTGAACGACAGGGCCTTTTGTTGGGAGAGAGCATGTGTGTTCTAGGAGGAAGATTGTGAGTCCACTCTGGACTCACTATGTCAGGAGGACACGCAAGAAGAGCGATATTAAGTAGACAGTGTAAAGTGAGGAGGGTGGGCTAAGCTGTTGCTGTATAAAATGTTTTGTCTTTGATTGAATCTGGGCAGACTAAATTTTTAGCACTAAAAGCATTACTTCCAGACCTCCACTGACTTTTCTGCTCAGTTTATTTTATGGTGATTGCAGCCTCCAAATGGATTTTGAAAGAGAGGAGCTGGTTGAAGAGGTGCGGTGAAGGTGAGGAAAGACTGATAGCATCATGAGTATCTCAGAAGTCTATACATGCAGAACAGGAACAGCTGCTCAGTCTCCTCCATGGCCCAGGTCTTATATATCAGACCTGGAAAATAATACTGGAGCAGGAAGGGAGTCTTTCCTTATTCTCTTCAGTTAGTTAGGTTCATTTTGTTTGCAATTCTCTTGGACTTATATTAAGTTGAAATGATCCCCAATACTAGATTTTCCTGGTGGTACTTTTTTTTTTTCTGTTGTTGCATACCATATTTTAATGGAAGTTCAAAATGCTATACCAGAAGTTACTAGACAAAAACCATTTCAAACCAGTGGTTAAAATTCTTTTCTTTTCCTTTCTTTTCCTTCTTTCTTTCTTTCTTTCTTTCTTTCTTTCTTTCTTT
>NW_026652832.1:8235-22420 GCF_009828535.3 Hylobates moloch
TTCTTTCTTTCTTTTTTTTTTTTTTTTGTGTGAGTTTCGCTCTTGTTGCCCAGGCTGGAGTGCAATGACGCGATCTTTGCTCACTGCAACCTCCATCTCCTGGGTTCAGGCGATTCTCCTGCCTCAGCCTCCCAAGTAGCTGGTATTACAGGTGCCAGCCTCCACACCTGGCTAATTTTAAATTTCTTGCTTTCTGATTAAAAAATAATAATAATTGGATTTAGTTGAGTCTACATAAACAATATATTGTTTGGGACATTTCCTTTTAAATATAATCAGACATGTATAAAAATGGTACTATATTACATTAAATAATTTCGCCCATTTTTAAAATTTTTATTTTTAGTAGAGATGAGGTCTCACTATGTTGCTCAGGCTGGTCTCAAATTCTTGAGGTCAAGCAATCCTCCCACCTCAGCCTCCCATAGTGCTGGCATTACAGGTATGCATCACCATGCCCAGACTCCCCCAATTTTTAAAGGCAGAAAATTGAAAGTGATGATAAGAACTGAACAAGTCCTTTAGTTTTTAAAATTTATATTTTAATAGATCAATATTTAACATTAATGGGGCATTGTGTTTTATCTCATTGAATGATTTAGGACCCAGAATAAAAAATATAATGATAATATAATGGACCACTATGTTTTTTTCCAGTCAGGGAATTTGGTATTACATTGTAAAAATAAGAGTCATAGTATTTACAGAGCAGCAAGAGAGCTATATCCTCACCTAAGGATTTAAAATATATGCATTATTTAGGCTCTTGTTCTTTCCTGCATATCAAGAGTACTCAAGATAGCTTTCAGTTTAATTCATAATTAAGTTACTAATTCAGTCAGTTGGAAGATGGAAAAAGATAACATAAGGCTGAAATAAATTGAATCACTGTTTCTTTAATGAAAATACAGTAGACCCTTGCACTTTCCTCATTTCTTTTGTTTCCCTGGGCTCCTTACCTATGAACACTTAAAGGAATATATTTTAACTGTAATGTGTAAAATACGTTAGGGTATCAACAGAACATAAACACTATTTTGACCAAATATCAAGTTAGTCTTTTCAGTACAAACATAAGGCCATCTTTTATAGTTTTCTTTTGTGCTAGTAAAAGCCTTTCTTTCTTCCTTCCGTTCCCTCCCTTCCCTCCCTCCCTCCCTCCCTCCCTCCGTTTCTGCCTTCCTTCCTTTCTTCCTCCCTCCCTCCCTCCTTCCCTCCTCCTTCTCTTCCTCCTTTCCTCCTTTGTTCCCTCCTTCCTCTTTTTCTCTCTCCCTTGGCCTCCTTTTCACACCCCCCTTCTCTCTCCCCCTTCCTCTCTCCTTTGCTTCCTTTCTTCAGCAAAGCACTAGACGAAACCATTTTCCCAAAATATGTCATGTCTTAGTCCATTTCTGCTGCTATGACAAAATACCTTAGACTTAGGTAATTTATAAATAATAGAAACTTATTGCTTACATTTCTGGAACCTAGGAAGTCCAAGATCTAGGTGCTAGCAGATTCAGTGTCCGGCAAGGCCTTGCTCTCTGCTTCCAAGATGGCACCTTGTCGCTGCATCCTTCAGAGGGAACAAATGCAATGTTTTCAAATAGTAGAAGAGATGGAAGGGAAAACGGGACAAATATTGTGCCTTCACACAGCGGAAGAGATAGAAGTGCAAGGTGCTCTCAGAAACCTCTTTCATAAGGACGTGAATCCCTTTCACGAGGCCAGAGCCCTCATGACTTAATCACTTCCAAAAGGTCCCACCTTTTAATATCATCATATTGGGCTTTAAGTTCCAACAGTTGAATGTGGGGGGAACATTTACATTCAAACCCTACCATGTGGGTGGTATATTGATGCCTATGGTACATGTGTACCCTTAAAATACCTACATCTAGTTGGGGAGGACAGGTATACACGTATGTAGTGTAAAAGGGGAAACCAAGAGATTGAGTGAGCTGAAAGTGCACACTAAATTTGGAAGCAGCCAACTCTAGCATTCCAAATTAAAAAATTGGGTTTATGGTGTGGTCTTGGCAGGGCTGAGAGCAGAACAGGCCAGATGGAAGGGGCTCTTTGAAATCACCTCAGTGACTGTAGATGAAGTGATTTGTTGACAACATTTCCAATTTGGTACTAAAAATGAGGATTTTTATGATTGAAAAATTTTATGGGTGAAATTAGAAGCCATTAAAAGCAACATTTAAATCCAAATGACCTCACTTAACCAAGGGCCCACATGGCTTCGTGGATCACAGTTGCTAATGTGAATTGCTCTCGGAGGTGAATCCAGAGCCAGAACAGACTGGGGCCCAGTTGTTTTTTGCATCAAGCCAGCACCTCTAAGTGAACAAGCTGCTGCACTGTGAAACCCCTGATACTCTGAGCGAGTAGAGAGAATTCAGTCTTGGCAGTGGTTCACTCAATGGTATTATGGATTCAAGATAAGAAAAAGTCTTGTAGTCAAATAAGCTTACCAAACACTGAGTAACAACAAAGTTAAACACGTTTTTCTACTGCAGGATTTACTACTCTAAGATTTACTCCAAGATTTGAACACACTAACATGAGTGGTGAATTTAAAAGAGTATTTCCCAAGTTTATTTGTCCAGCGAGCTCTTCTTCCTAGAGCATTTTCTGAGTTATGGTCCACAAAATACACTTTGGGAAACATTTTATTAGACTAATCTTTGGATATAGCCTAAAGCTGGGCTAACAGTATTTTTTAAATCAAAAGTGGGAGACTTTGAGGCTATGTAGGGGGCTGTTAATAATTATGCTTGATAGAAAATATAATCTGGGATTATCTTGGGCAAATCAGGATGCGTGATTCTCCTAGTTATAGTTAACAAGGGATGTCACAACAGCAGTTATTCTCTGTACATCAATATAAAAGCAACAGAACAGAGTAGGTTGGGTCAGTTCAGGAAAGCAGGTACCAAAATGAGTGTAGACGTGCAATAGATTTATTGTGTGAAACTTCTGTGAAGGATACAGGGAGAGGGAACAGAAGGGGATGGAGAGAGCTTCAGATGGTAATGTAAGTCTGATACCTGTGAAAAGAGAGAAAGGAGGAAGGAAGGGAGGGAGGGCTGGTTGGTTAGGAAGAGCTTCAGATTGCAGCACAGTTTTTTTTTTGTTGTTTTTTTTGTTTTTTTTTGTTTTTTTTTTTTTTTTAATGGAGTCTTGCTCTGTCACCCAGGTGCTGGCATGCAGTGGTGCAATCTCGGTTCACTGCAACCTCTGCCTCCTGGGCTTAAGCAATTCTCCTGCCTCAGCCTCTCCAATAGCTGGGATTACAGTCGCATGCCACCATACCCAGTTAATTTTTTGTATTTTTAGTAGACATGGAGTTTCACCATAGTGATCAGGCTGCTCTCGAACTCCTGACCTTAAGTGATCTGCCCACCTTGGCCTCCCAAAGTGCTAGGATTACAGGTGTGAGGCCCTGCGCCAGGCCTAGATTGCAGCACAGTTCTGAGACACTTGACCAGGCTGAGGAGAGCCCCAAGCAAGGTCACCTGTTGGAGGAGTCCCGCACAGGCCAGCTCTGATATCCCCACTGTGGAAGCAACACAGAGGACTCTTGTCCTCAGAATGAATGTCATGATGGATCCCAAGGGGCAGCGAGCAGAGGCTCCCTGCAGTAGACTTTCTCAAAGGAAATGTGAGAGGCATACCTCTGTAGCTACCACCATGGTCAACCTGCAAAAGGACAAAAATAGTATTTGCTGAATTACCATTATATTTATTGCAATTCTATTGTTTGTCTCTGGAAATTGCATCTTGGCTAGGTCCCCACAGCACAGTGGAAGAAGAGGCAGGCATTTCTTCATAACTGGGAGATTCCTCCTTCTCCAAGCAGGCATTCAGTGGACGAGCTGTCAAATTACCCGCAAAGATGCATTTCATCCTGAGAAACACTTCATGAATCTGTGAGAGGATTCCATCCTGGGCTTGTTTGTAACCTGGCTTCCAGTGAAATAATATTAAATAGATGTGCTGCTTTGTAATGGCCTCAGGACTGTCCTGGCTCTGTGGTCGGTGGTTACATGGAGGATTCTCATTCTTGGGAAATTCCAGTATGGAGAAGAGAAAGCAGAATTTCAACTGTTCGAATTCAAGGCCCTGACTTGAGTGCTGAAACACCGTTCTCAGAGATTTCAGTGTGCTCTCTGCAGCAACATGTTATGTCTCATCAGAGTTGGTGACCTATCTGGTAGATGGCTCTGTCCTCATCTACAACTGTTAGGCCTTGGTGAAGATGGATTTTCATTCAGCAGAGCAAAAAGTAGCATTTGTCTATGATAAATCCATTGTGATCATGGCTTTGCGACAGTTAATTTTATGTGTCAACTTGGCTAGGCCATGGTAGTCAGATATTTGCTCAAACACCAGTATGGATCTTACTGTGAAGGTATTTTTTAAGATGTGATTAAATCAGTAGATTTGAAGAATGCAGATTACCCTTTGCTAGAGAATGAGTGTTTGCACCCCCACAAATTCATATGTTGATACCTCAGTCCCCACTGTGATGGTATTTAGAGGTGTGGCCTCGGGGAGATGATTAGGTCATGAGAGGGGCACCCCCATGAATGGGATTAGTGCCCTTATAAAATGAGGAAGAGAGGCCAGGTGCGGTGGCTCATGCTTGTAATCCCAGCACTTTGGGAGGCCGAGGCCAGCAGATCACAAGGTCAGGAGTTCAAGACCAGCCTGGCCAACATAGTGAAACCTCATCTCTACTAAAAATACAAAAATTATCTGGGCGTGGTGGCAGGTGCCTGTAATTCCAACTACTCGGGAAGCTGAGGCAGGAGAATTGCTTGAACTGGGGAGGCAGCAGTTGCAGTGAACTGAGATCGTGCCACTGCACTCCAGCCTGGGCAACAAAGCTAGGCTCCGTTTCAAAAAAAAAACAAAAAAGAGGAAGAGACACAAAATGTCTCTCTCTGCTCTCCACCATGAGACGATACAATGAGATGGCAACCATGTGCACAACAAGCAGACACTAGCTCTCTCAACACCTTGGTGTTGGACTTCCCAGCCCCTAGAACTGTGAGAAATAAATGTTGGTGGTTGTTTATTATAGACTCTCTTACTCAGGCTATGATAATTTGTTGTAGAAGTCAGAAGGGATTAGATACCCTCCATCATGTGGGCAGTCTTCATGCAATTAGATGAAGCCCGGAAGAGAAGAAAGATTGCAGTGTCCTGGGCAAGAGGGAATTCTGCCTCTTGACTGCCTTTGGACTTGAGCTGCAACATCAGCTTCTCCGTAGATCTCTACCTGCTGGCCTACTCTGCAGAATTCAGACTTGCCAGTTCCTATAATCACATGAACCAATTCCTTAAAATAAACCTCCTTCCCTCTCCCATGTAGATACACACATGCTATTGGTTCTGTTCCTCTGGAAACCCCTGACTGATACAGCCTCCTAATAGTCAGGAGTTATAATGTGCACCATCCTAAATGAAGTACTTGGTAGATTACATTGAAACACCTTATCTGCCAGCCCTGTGCATCCTCCTAATGATGGGGAAAACTATAAATAATAATACTGATCGTAGTACTGGGAAAGGGAGAGATTGTAGTCAGAGTACTCTTTTGGAGCACTTACTAAGTGCTAGGCACTTTACATGTATAACGCTTTGAATCTGCACTTAACAACTCTATGAAGTGAGCACAGTTGTTCCCATTCTACGCATGAGAAAACTGAGGCATAGAGAAGTTATGTAGCATGGCTGAGATCTATAGCTAGGAGGTGGTGGAGGTAGAAAACCAACCCAGGTGGTAAAGTTCAAGAGTCCACGGTCTTAACCATGGCATTCTAAGGCCTGTCATGCAGCCGCACGTGACACGACATGATGCCCACTACATTTCAGCAGTGTCTGCTGGAAAGGCACCGGTCTCCTCTGCTCACTTGGTGTCTTCCCTCCACACCCAGATAGGCCAGGGAGCCCTGGCCTATATGTCCTCCTGTCTTCTCCAGAGGCCCAGAAAACACAACTGCCCTGTCCAGTTCCTCCTCTCCCCTCAAAGAAAGCTATATTTTGGCTTGATTTCTAAGCCCAGGTAGTAGAACTTTCTGTGGCAGTACTTCCAAATTTGATCTGCTGTTTCTGGGCTCTCTGGGAGGGTCTAGAGCTGACCTTAAAGATGGAAGACAGGAACTGCTGTGTTGAATGAATGAAACCAATGCCTACGGGACACACAGAGATTGTTTGAAAGGGATTAAACCGCTGGAGCAAGAGAGAGAAATCCATTTTAAACAGGGATCTGCATCTTTTTGTGCCTGTGGATCTCTTCTCAGAATGATGTTTTAAAATGCAGTAAACAGGACACATAGGATTACAAAGCACACCCATTCTATTGAAATGCAGTTACCAGCTGGGCGTGGTGGCTCACGCCTGTAATCCCAGCACTTTGGGAGGCTAAGGCAAGGGAATCACAAGGTCAGGAGTTCGAGACCAGCCTGACCAAAATGGTGAAACCCCGTCCCTACTAAAAATACAAAAAATTAGCCAGGCGTAGTGGCAGGCGCCTGTAATCTCAGCTACTCGGGAGGCTGAGGCAGGAGAATAGTTTGAACCTGGGATGCAGAGCTTGCAGTGAGCCGATATCACTCCACTGCACTCCAGCCTGGGCAACAGAGCAAGAATTCATCTTAAAAAAAAAAAAAAAAGAAAAGAAAGAAAGAAATGTAGTCACCAAACTATTAAAAATATATTTGCAATGTAACAATATAGGTGCTTCTTTATTGGCGTCTGAACATAAGATTTAGTTATGTTAGTCTTGTGACTAACAGAATTTCAAAGTAGTGAGTAGGTAGAAGTGATCTTTTGAGATATCTGAAAATTGCTGTGATATGAAAATATATGTGATTTCAAGTGGTCATAAAACCACAGGTATTGCTAATACTGTTACAGTTTGTCACTAATATTTATAGCTGAAGAAAATGCTAGATTTCAGTGAACAGATAGTGAAAATAAAGATGTCATTTCCCCCCGATACAAGTTTTATGATTGCCATATTAAAAACCATTGTTTTGGGTCGGGTGCAGTGGCTCATGCCTGTAATCCCAGCACTTTGGGAGACCGAGGTGGGAGGATCACTTGAGGTCAGGAGTTTGAGACCAGCCTGGCCAACATGCTGAAACCCCGTCTCTGCTAAAAATGCAAAAATTAGCCAAGTGTGGTGACTCACTCCTGTAATCCCAGCTACTTGGGAGGCTGAGGCAGGAGAAAGGCTTGAACCCAGGAGACAAAGGTTACAGTGAGCCAAGATTGTGCCACTGCACTCTAACCTGCTAAGCAACAGAGCAAGACTCGTTCTCAAAAAAAAAAAAAAAAAAAAGAAACCACAAAAAACAAAAAACAAACAAAAAAACCCTAAACCATTGTTTTAAAAGTTTCCAGACACTTCTCACTCAGATGGAGATCAAAAATCACCTTTGACAGTGACTTTTATTCTTTATTCTTGGAAGGATCACTTGGGTGGCCTCTGTCTACCCAGACATGGAGGTGCCTAATTGCTGTGTGGAGTGGATCATGTGATACTTTTTGTTGTTTGACAAAGTCTCTCCTCTATAATCTTTAAGGTATTGGGTTTGGGGAAGTAGAGAGGAGGGACATCCTTACACAGGGCTCAGGGAACCTCCAAGGAAGCAGAGACTTCAATTTCTTCCCTTTGGAATTTAAGGGAGCTGTGGTTACAAGCATAGGCTCTAGAGCCAGCCTTCCTAGGTTCAAATCCTCCCGCCCCTGCCAGTTACTAGCTATGCTACCTAATCTCTTGACATCTCCATTCCTTCATCAGAAAAATGTGGCAAAAGTTGATAGGATTCCTATCAGAATTAAATGAACAAAGCACTTACAACAGGCTTTTAAGTATTAGTGTCATTACTGTTTCTGTTATTGAAGAACTGCTTTGAGAACTGAGGTGGTGCTGACTAATGTCTGAGGCTGGCTTGCATGGATACCAGGAATTTCCAAGATGGAACTCACATCAGGAAGGGATTGTCTGGGCTCGTGGCCATGGATCAACATAGGACCTTGCTTGTTGGTTTCAGGGCAACCTTTGGATGAGGCTGGAAATCGCTCCTGCTTCTGCTAGTCTGCATGGGCTTAGGGCACTGAGTAGGTGAAAGCAAATAAAAGAACTATAGTCATAAGGGCCCTGCTGTGAAGTACCACAGAGAGAGGGATCTTTCTCCTCTTAAGAAACTTCATGGCCTGAGCAGTAGGATCATTGAAAACCAGAGTAGACAATGACACAGAGTCTTCAAGAAACTATCTGGCAGCAGCATTAAACAATGACAATGAAAGTCAGGACTGATCAGATTCACAGTTTTCTCTCGTCTTGGAAAAAGTTCCAGAATTCTTGGGGGCGATTCTGGGCAAGTGGGCATTTAAGTAACAAAATTAAAGATGTGTAATAAACTTGTTTGTGTCTGAATGTGGCAAGACAGTCATGCTATTAAAAATATTCTTTAGATGGATATTATACTTATTTTAATTCTGTGAGTATATGTAGCCTTGGAAGTGGCACTAGGATTAGGAAATAAGGAGAAAACCAATCTAGAATTTAAAAATATACTTGAGACTTGTTTTACAAGTAATTTATATTAGCCCTCGTTTTAAAATATCACAAACCTTCTCTGGGTACAGTGGTTCACACCTGTAATCCCAGCACTTTGGGAGGCCAAAATGGGAGGATTGCTTGAGCCCAGGACTTCAAGACAAGCCTGGGCAACATAGTGAGACCACATCTCTAAAAAAAAGAAAAAAAAATTAGCCTGATGTGATGGTGCGTGCCTGTTGCCCTAGTTACTCAGGAGGCTGGAGTGGGAGGATTGCTTGAGCCCAGGAGGTTGAGGCTGCATGAGTTGTGATGGCACCACTGCATCCCTGCCTGGGTGACAGAGTGAGACCCTGTCTCAAAAATAAAATCAAATAAAATAAGATAAAATAAATGCAAATCATTTTCTAGTGTTCTGCAGTAGTATTGATAATTCAAAATTAATTCAACTTTTCTCCCTATAACTTCCAGAAACAGATGCAGAAATTCAAACCAAAACAAATACTTTCTGAAGTGACAATGAGTCATATCAGAAGTGTGATGATCAGGAAGATGGGCTGATATAACTCATGATCACCCATCTGGACTGTGGACGTTCTTGTTTTTCAAACGTATTTGAATGTGTTTGATAAAAGCTATAAATTTCTGGCTAGTCTGTAAATTGCAAGCATTCTGCTTGGGGCTTACATGTCTACTTCCCTTAGCTGGGATCAGCGACTTCTCTTGGGCCTTTCCTCCGGCAGGCTGGGTCCCCTCTCAGTACAGAAGTTAAAAGGATGTTAAGCACAGAAAGGAAAAGTACATGGAGAAGCAAGAGACTGAGGTTCCTGTCTTCTCTCCACCATTTAGTGGCCACGCGATCTGGATAAGTCACTTAACCTTACTGGATAAAAAAGGCCTTCGCTACTCAAGATGGGAATGGAACCAAATAATCTCTTAGGCTCATTGCAAAACAGCAATACTTCTATCCAGCTGTTAAAATTTCGTGCCATATCTCTGGGCAGGATTATTGTCTTGTAACATTCCCTTCTTTTTCCAAATATTATACAATGAGAATTTATTGCTAGTTAAAATTATTTAACCAATAATTTGCACTATTAGTACTTCTTTTTTTTTCCCCCACCTAAAGAATTGCTGAAATGTTGGCACTACAAATTTAAGAATTTTTGCTAACATAACTCTGGTTTCCATACGTTACTTTAAAAATGGGCTGGGCATAGTGGCTCATACCTGCAATCCTAGCACTTTGGGAGTCTGAGGCAGGAGGATCACTCGAGCCCAGGAGGTCAAGACCAGCCTGGACAACATAGCAAGATCCCATCTCTACAAAAAAAAATCAGATGGGCATTTTGGTATGTACCTGTGGTCCCAGCTACACAGGAGGCTGAAGCAGGAGGATTGATTGGGCCCAGGAAATGAAGGTTGCAGTGAGCTGTATTTGTGACACTGCACTCCAGCCTGGATGACAGAGTGACACCCTGTCTCAAAAAAAGTTTTTTTTAATGTAGAAAAATGTGTAGAATTAATGATCTTGATCCTCAATCATTAGCAACACTGCCAACTTGAAGCACTAGAACAGAAAAGAGAAGCTGTTCTCTGGTATCACAAAGGCCACCAAAACTCTTATTTGCGATTACTGCTGTGAGAGGTTAAACTTTAGAGTCCCAAGTTCCTTGTGGGTTGTGAGACCACAGGCCAGTTTCTTAGTATCTCTTTTTTGCTACTTGTAAAAGGAGAGTTGCTTTATGAATTAAATAACTGCAAAGCTTTATAGATAGTATCACTCTAAAAAGGGTAGATATTTACCAGCATTTTATAAATTGTGCTAACAGAAGAAAATTCTTTTCCAATATTTTTTCTCTAATTAAAAATATTTTTATTTGTCATATCATAGTCTCTGGCTACAGATTGCCAAATACAAGCTGTTATTTTATTTGCAATAATTTTCATTATCTTAAATTCAAATCTCGATATAATGTGATACATTTGCTATGTTTTGATTCTTTAAAACAGGATGTTTTTATTAGAATAGTCATACTCTAGACACAGTAAAAATGAAAAAAAGAATCAAAAACAAGTCATCATTACTTTGTTTATTTTCATCCAAGTATAATACATACTTGAATCTCATCTCTAAAATACCATTTCTACCAAATGAATTTGTTCACTAGTGTGGAAATATAGAAGGGAAAGTAAAATTATGGAAACTTTTAAGGAATTATTAGAAGTTAGACATGTTTTTGACAACACAGCAGTGGAAATGCCTCAACACTGTGAACAATTTAATAGGGTAATATTTTAAAATCCATACTTTAATAAATATCAATTATATACACAATTAAGTTGGTTTATCAAGAACCTGATCTAGACACAAAAATAAGGATGTGCCAATCCCAATCTAAATTTTTTTATTTCATTTCATACGGAATATTTTACTAAAGTTGCTTAATATACAGTCTTTCTCTTGTCACTTTGAAGACCTGTCATGAAAACAATAATTCATTTGCGTGATGTTTTGCAATAACATGCATCTCAGTTATTATATTTAGTCTCATTACTGAATAAAATTTGTGTCCTCATGAAACATTTTTCAGTGTCTTAGCAGTTTCTGGGGAACTCTGATGCATTAATTAGCTTGTCACTTGACTAGCCCGTAGAATGGTGTGACATGCAGAAGTGAGAAGATGTGGCTTTCTCACTGCAAAGCTTCCTATCCATTAGACTTGTGTTTATCTTTTCTGTCAGGAAATTTTCTGCAGTTTTGAGATAAGATTGCTTCATGTCTGACTGCTTAGATGGCAACGACCACAGCTTGTGAGTTCGGTTTCGCCAAGAATGTCCATTGATCTCGCCTGTAAACTTTAATCCATGCACTTTTTTTTTTCTTTGAGACATAGTCTTGCTCTGTTGCCCAGGCTGGAGTGCAGTGGCACTATCTTGGCTCACTGCAACCTCTGCCTCCCGGTTCAAGCAATTCTCTGCCTCAGCCTCCCGAGTAGCTAGGATTACAAGTGCCTGCCACTACACCCAGCTAATTTTTTGTATTTTTAGTAAAGATGGGGTTTCACCATCTTGGCCAGGCTGGTCTTGAACTCCTGACCTTGTGATCCACCGCCTTGGCCTCCCAAAGTGCTGGGATTACAGGTGTGAGCCACCACACCCAGCCTATTCCATGCACCTCTTACTTTGCCTTCCCTGGGAAATTAGTTTCCTGGAATATACCAAGGGGCATATTCTACTCCTTTTGCAGCATTCCCAGAAAACCATGAGTGTCCATGCATACGTATATATGTTTGTGTATGCATGAACATAGCATTCATTCTGGCTTCCTTTTCGAGTGGTTTGCATCATTCTGCAGGGTATTTCCAGAGATTTCCCAGAGATTCCTCATCACCCCTCTGATGACTGGCTTATTAGCTTTGGTTGCCTTCATGTCTCTGTATCAATTTCCCCCGTCACCTATCTGTATTCCTTGCACCTTTCAACAGACTGCCATTTTATTCCCTTCCCCCCAACCCTGCAAACAGGAATGAGCTATTGTTTCTGTGTTGTATCATTCGGCTTTCTGGGATTCTGCCGTATGGTCTAAGTTTAGAAGTGTTCAGAAAACCCTTCAACTCAGTCCCAGTTTGTCTGCTCTTTCTTCATCCTGTCAGAACTGGCAGTGGCTTTCTGGTGGCTCGGATGCATACCTCTTTACTGCCTGATACGGCTGTGTCCCCACCCAAATCTCATCTTGAGTTGTAGCTCCAGTAATTCCCATGTGTTGTGGGAGGAACCTGGTGGGAGGTGAATTATAGGGATGGTTTTCCCCACACTGTTCTCGTGGTACTGAATAAGGCTCACAAGATCTGAGGATTTTGTAAGGGAAACCTCTTTCACTTGGTTCTCGTTTTTCTCTTGTCTGCCGCCATGTAAGAGATGCCTTTTGCATTCCGCCATGATTGTGAGGCCTCCCCAGCTATGTGGAACTGGGAGTCCATTAAACCGCTTTTTCTTTATAAATTACCCAGTCTCGCATATGTCTTTATCAGCAGCATGAAAATGGACTAATAAACTGCACACCTTTCAGGAAGCCACTGACTTACCCAGAAGTTTGTCCACACATCTGATCTACTCACCAATCAAGGCAACCATATGTTGTTAAACTAGCTCTTCATTGTCACTGGGGACAGAGAACCTATTTCAATTCTCCATCTATTATTAAAGACTGTTATTTCTCATAATTCACTGGGCTCAGTTGAGATGTTCTTCTGCTCCACTGAGTGTTGGCTGTGGTCAGTCCTGTAGCTGTATTTAGTTTCTGCTGAGGCAGCAACATTCAAGTTGAGGTTGGTCGTTCCCACATCTGGTACCTCAGCTGGGTGATGGGACTGGCTCGGTCTCTCTTTCTTTGCTTCTTAAATTTTGTTTTTCAGAGAGAGGGGTCTGCTCTCTGGCCCTGGCTGGAATGCAGTGGTGCAGTCATAGCTCACTGCAGCCTTGAACTCCTGGGCTCACGTGATCCTCCTGCCTCAGTCTCTCAACTAGCTGGGACTACAAGAACACACCACCATGTCCAGCTAATGTTTTATTTTCTGTAGAGATTGGGTCTTGCTGGTCTGGAACTCCTGGCCTCAAGCGATTCTCCTGCCTTGACCTGCCAAAGCACTGGAATTGCAGGCATGGGCCACTGTCTCCATGTGGTTTCTCACCATGTTATAGTCTAGCCTATGATAAATGGCTTCCAAGAAAGTGAAAGTGGAAGCTACAAGTTCTTTTAAGGCCTTGGCTTAGAAGTCTGGGTGAAGTAAAGTTGCATCACTTCTGTTACGTTCTCTTGGTCAAAGCAAGATACGGGATCGCCCGGATTCAAGGGGGAGAGAGATAGATGGATGAATCGTGATGAAAGGAGTGGCTTGCACATTCAGGGACTGTGGCAATTATTTGCAGCCATCTTTGGAAATGATCTACCATAGCACCTAATCACCCTCACTGGTGGTCAACATCTTGTTTCTTCTCCTTTCCTAATTACTTTGACTACTCTGGCCAGAGATTTTCTTCCCATTTTCATTGGGTCTTCAATCGACCAAAGCTAGTCCTTTCTTGATAATATGCCTCTTTTATCCATATTCCACAGGGCATAGCAGTACCAGTGGGTACCTCAGCAGAGATATTGCTTATATAACAGCATTGGTAGTACCTTTGGTAATTATTTAAATAGTTCCTTTTGTGCTTAAATCTAATTAATTATTTAAAAACAAAACAAAACACAAAAACTGTAGACTTCTCAAGATGAATCTGTTTACATAGTCTTTACGAGAACCTGGAAACGTTGCTGTAGCTATTCAGCTGTTCCTGTCATATAATCCTCTTCTCGTCATTTTATAAGACTCGCACATAACAGGAAGTTCAAGTTGACTACTTGCAAAATTAGCCTCCTTTTCCTAGAATTTTAATGGGTGTGAGATCTAAGAAATTTATAGTTGCACTTCTGGAGCTACTGCTTGAAGCAACTAGTTGGCTTTGTCCTTGGGGAGACCTGTTGAGGCTTTCCGTCTCATTCTCTCTCAGAGTTTTCTCCTAATGGAATAGGACGATGGAACTTAACAGTTTATCCTTCTTTCCCCACCCCCTCTCCTC